>NC_142804.1:24844594-24977926 GCF_049724085.1 Artemia sp. Qi Xiang Cuo | reverse complement strand
CTCAGAAAGTTCACAAAAACACAATAGCCATATCTGTAGTGAAGCATTTTTCTACTCGTAAACTAATTTTTAAAACTAAAAAAGTTACCCTCCTCCTCCCTCAGAAAGTTCAGACAGACGCAAAAGAGTGCTTTATTTTCTAATAAAAAAAAATGCATTATATTCCGCACTCTCTGAGGGGGGTAGAGAAATTTAAAACAATGGTCGGGGGTGGGGGAGATTAACATTTTAATATCTCTGACATACACTTTTACGGTGTTGAAAAATGGCGAAAAGAAAATACTTGAAAAAAAACAAAAAAAGTTGGATAGAAATAGGTAGAAGCTAGAGGTGAAAATACTCACATTTCCAAATTCAGACTGCTGTTGAGTGCCGTCCGTTTCTTGCATAGATGGGGTGGCGATGTCACTGGCTTGTACAGGTGAGGCAGTGGGGCTCCCCATCATGTGAGCAACTATCCATTCTCTTTTCAGCTTTCTACCTGGCTGCATAGGAGCTGGCACTGGTGAGTTTTGAGCAGGCAGCGTCGGTCTGGAATGGATGTGAGTGGCCCCCAATGGATTGCCTATCTCCACTTGTTGTATTGGAGCAACGCCGTTAGTCTTAGCTCTCTTTTCCAGGGGAGGGTAATTGTAGGAATCCTCTTTCTTAAAAAGAAGGCAAAATTTAGCATGGAATAAAACAATTCCCTTTTTTACAGAAGAAAAAATTAGTCTGAACAAAGAACCCCCTCTAACCACACGGAATCAGGGAACAGAGTCTCTCTCAAACCCCGTAAAGCTCTTTTAAAAGATACAAGAATTACTTATTTAACACAAAAATTTCGTTTTTAACGGATACCAAGTAAAGAAAACTGTGTTAGAATTGATTCATTGCCCTCTTCCCTGTCATATATTTTTATAAAAGCCTCTTAATCATCTATGAAATCCATTTACTTTCATCAAATACAATTGAAAAATATCTGTCTAATTTGGTCATCTCTTTTTTCAATGAGCCTTGAATCGCACATATCCGTCTTTTTTTTTCTTAATCCCGATAAGACACATACCGTGAACAGATCACATCAGACCGATAACAGTTAGAGTAATTAGATCCGGGTTGCAGCGGAATGTTGTTTTGAAATCATCCCCTCTTTGGTAACATGTTAAACACAGATGGCCTTATTTAGAGCGGAAGAAGATAGTACATTTTAAATGCGGGATTGGGAAAGCATTCTTTTCAACGAAAAAGAACTAAAACTACAGAGCAATCGAAAAGGGAGTTTTTTTGTTTTACATAATAGAAAAAAGCGTGCTATGCCGTTTCTGTCGAATATACGCATCATATTCTTAAAATTTTGTATTGTTGGAGGGGGCTAAGTCCCCACTGAAATTTGAATTTAATAGTAAAACGTTTTTTTTTATTGAAATAAAGAATGAATGTGTACTCATATTGAAAATAGAAATATCCATTTTTTCAGATTTAATAAAATCCAGTGTACTATGCTCGATATGCTAATACATAATGAAAATTGAATTACAAATAATGAACACTTTATACAGTTTTTCAATGACGAATTGTTAAGCAATTCTCTGATTGGCTGCCTAAAAAACAGGTGTCAGGTCGAACAAAAAACCACTCTGATTGAAAAACAAAAAATTGGAGTTGAAACGTATTTTTGTAAAGTGTTTAATCACGTGTAGTTTTAAGAATGTGTATGTGAACTCACGACCTACATTCATTGTGTAATTGACAACAAAAACAGAAAAAAACCTGTTTGAGGACATTATACACTGCCAAATAACCGCTGGCTGTAGACTATGCCTTGGAAAGCCTTATAAGGGGTTTCAATGACGAATTGTTAAGAATTTCTCTGTTGGGCTGCAAAAAAAACTGGTTACAGCTCGAAAAAAAACCCACTCTGAGTGAAAAAAAACTTGGAGTTGAAACAAATGTGCGCGGGGGAATCCCCCCGTTCATACTGTTATCTTTTTTGCAATGTTTAGGAACAGGCGGGGAATCCCCACCCGTTTGGACTAGTACCAACAGGACATAAGCAAATAGCACGTAGTTTTATGATGTGTTTAATCACGTGTAGTTTTAAGAATGTGTATCTGAACTCATGACCTACATTCATTGTGTAATTGACAACAAAAACAGAAAAAAAACCTGTTTGAGGACATTATACACTGCCAAATAACCGCTGGCTGTAGACTATGCCTTGGAAAGCTGCCATGGAAGGTAAAGGCCGCAAATAACATGGAGATTGCTATACAGGGTACAGAAGTATAAGTTAACATACTACTAACGTGGGTTCAGTTAAATGGTTCAGTTGCAAGGAAACCGTTCACAACAGGTTTACAAAACACTCATCGAGATGCTAAAAAAGATCAGATAAGATGATCTAAATTAGGCTGGATTGCGATTATAAAAGGACAAGAAATATTTAGTATTTTCTCCGGAGGTGGCTAAACCACTCTCTTTAAGGAACATGGGTGGGCAAAGGATTAGCTTGCTCTACATTGTGTCAGTCCCAGGCGGCTTAACGCTGTGATGAATTTACTGTATTAGTTGTTTGTAAGGGGCTTACTTTTGAAACGTTTTAATCTCACCTGACTAGAATCCAGGGTTACGAAATTCACAAAAGCGTAGAGTGAAGCAGCAACTCCTCCCATAAATATTATTGCTGCAAGTATTCTTGGACTACCTTGCACTCTTCCTTCATACTAAAAGTACAAGAAAACATCTTATTAATTAAAACAAAATCGTGTTATGTGTATAGTAACAATAAACATGTGTCTTGGAGGGAATCGGTAAATAAAGAAGAACTTGGGGGCACTGAATAACAGTACTTACTTACTTACTTAAGTCCCATACAGCCTCATGGGACGTTTTGGGGCCATTCCTTCCAGAATCTGATGAACTAGGGCTCAATATGCTCTTCTGTCAAGTGCAGTTCGGGATAGTTGGGCAATGCGTTGTCGGTCAAAGTTTTCGATCCATCTTTACTGAATAACAGTGAGTCGGACGAAATCCCCAGCCCCCTCCTTATGTCATCACTCTTAAGATTGCTTCCATAGTTTTCCTCAATCTTCACATGATTAGCATTTTCTCAATTTTGCAACCATTTATTTCTTGTATTCTTTATATATTACTCAGTATGTACCATGATGTTCTAAAAGGGTTGGTCGGACCACAGCGTGAGCATATATAGGTTCTTATGCTGGGTGGCCTCTAAAGAATCACAATTTTTTCAATCAATCTTTCCTTTAAAATGAAAGGGGTGCTACTTGTAAAAACCATTGACTTATTAATCGGGATTGCAATATTTTCGGGAGAGGACGGAAGAGATTTTAAAAGTCGAATATACATGAGTATAATGAAAAGAATTGAAAAACGGTAAACTCCATAAACTAACTTTAGCAAAAAGGAGGGGTCACGTGCTGAAGGTCCAATTCTATGCATGGACCTGTCCACAATTGCCCTTTAACTGCCCACTTTTAGCTAGAATTACGCTCGTGTGTTCACGAAAGACACCGTAAAACATTCGTGTTTGACTCAATTTCCTTGAAAAGACACTAAACATCCCACGCACTCAACCCCCGTTCATCCTCTAGATCTATTTGAAAGACCTCTTGTGAAATTAAAAAAAAACATGGGCTTTGAAGCTTAATTATCTGAAATTACTGAGGCTAGTCTCCCCTACTCTTCTTCCTCCTTTTTAAGTGGATGAGCAACTACTCAACATTTAATAAAAGAGTTCAGTATAATACTTCAACTTGTTCCCATGGAGCTTCCAAATTATATTGTCTGTGACAATCCTTCATTTTATATGTAAATGTGCTTAGCGACGGAATGCGCCATCCTTCGGTCATTTGTTTAAAGAAACTGGTAGGTTTTCTGGTGATTGGTTGCCTCAAAATGCCCTTTAACCTTAAAAGGTCAAGATGTGTTTTTTGAATCCAAAATGGCTATAATAACAACTGGCTATGGTGCGATCTCTCTTGTTGCTCAAAAGACACTAGAACTAAAAATTTCGGTACCTTCTTACACTATTCTCGGACTACTAATTTGGCAAAATCAACCCTGAGAAAAGCAAAACAAAAAAAGGTACAAACAGGTAAACACAAGGAAACCTTGACCGGCCTTCCCAAGGAAAACAAAGTTTACTGATTTAAAGAAAAAGTAAAGGTTCTCGAGCACGTGGAATTTGATGCAGTTTTAATCCAGATCACGACACTATTAATGAGTATTTTGCCTCCTTTTGTGAAATTGTCAAATCTTTTTTGAGTTAATTATTTCTCATAGGTTAGTTTAAGCTTAATGCATTTACATTGATAAAATCACCGCAAAATAACACTTCTTCTCATACATATATTGTTCTACCAGTGACCCTATTTACATTTTAAGTTATCATTGGTAAGGGTCACTCTTTATTTAATAATTATTACCATGTGCGGTTTGATGAGCAGACTGATAACCAGTCATCATGGTTGCAGCGAAAGCTGCAACCTAGCAAAGAGCGAATCACGGGTCATAGTAAGTGAAATTTCAGAAATGTGTTTTAAAAAGATGTCTAGTGAGAAAAATATATCCGTTTGTAGCTGATTCAGAAAGGATAGCTATTATTTCGATTAATCTTAATAATAAAATGTTATTTTTAAAACAAGTTTACAGAAATTTTGAAAAAGAGCATGAAACCCGCCGAGAACGGCGTCAGATCGAAACAAAAGTACACCACTGGAAATGCCATTGGAGAAAACCCTATACAGGACACTTACAGCTCCCCACCTTTGGTGACAAATCCTAGGTTTTTCTTTTTTTTTAAGGCAAAGTTCAAGAGCGATGCGAAGTTAAACCTATATTTAGTGCCACGTTTGAACCATAATTCTTGTTAACTTCGTTGATTTTGCTGGCCAAGTTAGAAAAAGGCCTTTCTACAAGGTTTATTAATATTATTCTTAAAACCTGAAAGCCACACAAAAAATTAATTTAGAAAGACAAAGTTTTTCTCGTGAAAGTAAAGAGAAAGGCTGAAGACTAAAACAAACGAAAATCACTGTTTCGCGGATGCAACATCTTTTTGAAAAACTGTTTCAAACAAACTGGCTCATAATATTAATTAATAAATTTGCAGAATTATAAAAGACCAGAGCTTTTCTGAAATCTAAGCTTTCTTGAGTTTTTTAGCTATTTAAAATTGTGTCGTAAAATTTTGCTTCCGTGCGATATTGTATCTATGCTATTTTGAAAACCTGGATATATTTAAACTCTTTTTATTTATTTTCAAAGTAATTTTAGTAGTGGACGCATTAATAGTAGCCCTGGAAGTTTCAAGTGATTACCTTCAGCCGTTCCAAAGATATTGCTGATACGCCTTATCGACAACCTACACGGGTCTAGTGCCTTTTAATTTAGTTTTGTTTACCCCTCGACTTTCCCCGAAAGTCTCAAATTAATACCCCATTCAGCGCCTGAGATATTGCATCTGTATTATATTGATAACCTAAGAGTTTCAACTTGCTACCCCCAGCCGTTCCTGGGATATTTCTGATTCACCATTTTGACATCTATTAAGCATGTACTGTGTTTAGATTTAGTTTTATTTCCCCATCAGCTTTCCCGGACAGTCTCAAATTAGTGCTCTATTCCATTTCTAAGATATCCAGTTACTATATTCCATATAGTTCCTTTTCGTTAGTCGAACATCCCCATCAAAATAAACAGAAAGTTTCACTTTAATACTCTAAGCAGTTCCTGACATATTTCTAATACGCCCTTTTGCCAACCTAAATACACGTAGTGTGTTTTTATTTAATGCAACATCTCTCTAAACATTTCTTATGGTTTCACCTTAATGCCCTAAGCCTTAGTTTTAGCAATAACAATAATAGGAGCATAAGCAGTGTAGCAGTAGTAGCAGTAGAAGTAGTAGATGGAGTATGTACATGGTGCTTTCTGGTTAGTTCAACACCCTCCCTCAACGTTCCCTGAAAGTTTCAACTCAATACTATAGGCTGTTCCTGAAATATTGCTGATACGCCCTTTTGACAACCTACCTACATATAGAGTACTTTTATTTAGTTCAACATCAGCCTAAAATTTTCCTTTAAATTTTGCCTTAATGCCCAAATCCTTAGTAGTAGTAGTAGCAATAAAAGGGGTATCAACAAATATAGTACTAGCAGCAGTAGAGGTAGTAGTAGTAGTATGCACATAGTGCCTTTCGCTTATTTTAACATCCTTATCGAAGTTCCCTGAAAGTATCAACTTAATACTATATGCTGCTCCTGAGATATTGTTGATACGACATTTTGACAAATTGAATGTACATAATGTGTTTTGATTTAGTCCAACATCCTCCTCAACATTGCCTTAACGTTTCAACTTAATACTCTTAGCCTTGGAAATAGTAATAGTCGTAGTAGTAGTAGTAATAGAAGCAGCAGCAGCAGCAGCAGTAGTAGTAGTAGTAGTAGTAGCAGTAGTCGTCGTAGTAGTAGTATTAATATCGGTTGTAGCAGTAGTAGAAGTAATAGTAGTAGCAGCAGTAGTAGTAGTAGTAGTACTGGTAGTAATGGTAGTAGCAGCAGTATTAGTAATATTAGTATTAGTAGTAGTTAGTAGTAGCAGTAGTAGTATAGTAGTAGCAGCAGTAACAGTAGTAGTAGGAGTGCATGCATACATACTACCTTTTGGTTAGTCCAACCACCTCCTCAACATTCCCTGAAAACTTCAACCTAGTATCCTAAACCATTCCTGGGATATAGCTGACACGCCCTCAGCATTCCCTAGAAATTTCACATTCATACCTTTAGCCTTGGTAAAAGAAGTACCAATAGCAGTAGTAGCAGTAGTAGCAATAGCAGCAGTATGCACATAAGTAGAGAGGTATCTTATACTCCGATCAGAACACCAAATATGGGCATAGAGTCCCTAGGGAGAACACGTGGTTAATGGGGTCAATGACCTCTTTTTCCAAGGTCGAGTCCCATCCCTCACCCCTGCTGCCATCTACAATTAAGTTTAATGCTGACGGGAGTCCAAATATGGGCATAGCCTCCCTAGGGAGAACACGTGGTTAATGGAGTCAATGAGCTAAATTTCCAAGGTCGAGGTTGTTGTTGTTGTAAGTGCACGCTCTCAGCGAATGTCAAGGTCGATTTATTTGTTGTTTTGGGTAAGTGCACGCTCTCAGCGAATGTCAAGGTGTCCAGAAATAGGAAATAGTATTTGTTGTTGTTGTTGTTTTGTGCACACTCTCAGCGAATGTTATGAGTTTCCAGAAATAGAAAACAGTTAGATAACGTGTTTCCTTCTCAGCCAATCAGCGAGTCGGATACATATCCCTTCTCAGCCAATCAGAGGCTCACAAACATATTAGCGACGGAGGATTGCAGAGAATATAAGGAAAGGGTTTTTTGCTAAAGTTTTATTAGTCTGTGAATAGAATTCAAAGGAGTGAGAACAGTTTTGACTTTACTCATTTGGATATATATTTGTGTGTTGATGGCGAGTGGAATGTTTACCCTCTTAGAAGTTGATAGTGGAGTTGAAGGTAATAATACAAGAGCACCAAACATTGCGGTGGAAATCACGAAAGGATCACGACTTTGTCTGGAATGGGATGCATTATATGCAAGATATGTGATATCCTTGAGCAAATTTAAAATGAAGGATTCATTATGTTTCGCTGCAAAAGTTGATATAGCACATGTGAATAGACTTCAATGTGCTTTAAGTGCATTAGTGAAACATATCGAAGACAATAAACTCTATCGCTAATTGTACATGCTCTGTATTATTGATGTTGTTGTAATTATTCAAAAAAATTGTTTCGAAATCGAAAATGTTTTCTTTCTTTTCTGGTTAGGTTAGGGCTAACGAATCAGGGTCAGTCTAGAGTCAGCGGTCGGAGTGAAAGGATTGAAAAATGAATAAATTTGAGAAAGAGAGAATTAGATCAAATCTAGTGTTTATGGAAAAACATTTGATTTTAGATGACGATTTTCTAGAGTTATCTCTTAAACGCAGGATATTCTTTTGTCAGGGAACACTTGACAATATAATGAGGAGTGATTCTCCCCCATTGGACTATTTTATGAAACTTTTAAAATGTGATTCAAATGCTTATAGTCATTTTATTGATATATTAATTGAAACAAGGCAGAATCATATCGTGGATATACTTTTGAAAACATTGCCAATGGATTCAATGTAGATGGCTCCTCCTTCGAAAGAGGTATTGTTACAGAGCTACTCCTCTCCCCCATTTCCCCTCATTGAATCTATGGAGCGAGGAAGATCAGTTTCGTTTTAGCTGTGAGAGAGTTGACATCGGAAACCGAAAATTTTCTATATATGTCCATTGTGCATGTACACTCTTGGCAGTTGGACTCAATGTGAGAATTGTACAATTATTGATGACTATAGTGAAAAGTGTAAATTATGTAATCCTGGTAAATTACATAGAGGCTATGCAGTACAAATTAAAGGATGTAATTCATGTCTTGAAGAGGTGTGTGATTCTCACCCTAGAGGGCACCTGTGCTCCAATTGTCACTATGAAAAATGTGATCAGTGGGAGAATACTTACCCCGCTATGATTGGAAAGAACCCCAAACGTGATTTTAGTTTATATCTACGAGATTGGTATCGTCATGGATTTAAATTATTCTGGGAAGAGGAATCTGGTCTACGATTCAACTGTTGGGGTAACAAGAAAATTTGGTTTCTACGTCATCTTCGTGACGACACTGCCTACTATGACTATTAACCAAGTGATTTTTATTTGGCAGTTACCGAATGTGATTCACCATTTGAAAACACTGTATGTGATATTGCTTCAAATAGACAGATTTAAACTCGTGAATTTCCTAATATGAATGCAAATAGTATCATTGACTATACAAATAGATATGTCAAAAGTGAAGTTACATTATGCTACAGAAAATGTGATTCTGGCTTTGCACTGACTCAAGATCAATATATAGTGAATCCAAATGATTTACCGGCATTAGTTGCTCACGACAATTGCATATACATTGATGAAGAAGAAGAAATCTCAAGTGAAGATTTAAAGACATTGTTGTGTATATATGCATTTTATTAATAAACAAATTCACAAAAATTTTTTAAGCACTTTACTCTTAGGGCACTGAAATCAATACTGTATAGGTCTGAGAGGATATTTTCCACTAGAAAGTCGTTCAGACGTGGATTGTCAACATAAATGTGGAGAAACTGCTTCTAAGTAGATTCGCGACATCGGAACATAAACTATTAGGGTATATGAAGGCCAAAGTTTTTAGTCGATAGATCCTGCACCCTCTTCCGATTTTAAATGATAGTTTTACAACTCCTCTGAAGATAGATGTTAATGTAGAGTATGTAGACTTTCTATGGTAGACCTAGAGGATCAAAAAATTTCTTCATTGTTTGAAAGATGAACAGCCAATTACCCGTCAGTACAGTAGATGGACTGCTATTAAAAATAATCAAGGTTTTGTTCACACTTTGAATTTTTCCAAGATAGTCCGAGGGCAGACAATAGGATGTGTACTGGGACATGTATGGATCCATATTAAATACATTGATTATTTGACTGGTGTTCATGGCACCAAGTCTAGTAGAACACTGCCTTCGGGAGTGATTTCCCAATAGGTTTAATATTGATTTATAGAGATTATTGCAATACTCTCAGCCAATGGATCGGCAAATGTACACTCTAAACGCACAGTCTCCATACATACTAAACTCATATCCTGTGTACCAGACAAATCCAGTACAATGATACCATGTGTTTTAGCAAACATATTTTTGGTTATACCATTTTCAAATAGTTGCGAATCATGATCAAGGGTTTGCATGGTTAACTCATACAATGTTCTATAGGATTTATCAAAAGATAGATTGTAGAGTGGGATACCGTTTACTTTAAACACAAGAGGTGAAAGTCCAAACATCTCGAATTTATGTGGGCATTCAGTCCATGATCCTATTGCACTGGCACTTTTCACAAATGCCAAAGCGAGTTTTGACGGAATTTCACCAGTGATAAAGGATGAATCGGTGAAGGTGCGTGAGCCCATTGCTAAATGACGTTAATTGGTTATTGTATAAGGAAGAAGTAGTTTAATATTATTTCCATTGGCTCTCAGTTTTTCCAAAGCCAAAGAAACAGAACTCAAGACCTGTTGTTTGCATAAATGAAGTATTTTTAAGGTGAGGGAGAGACTTACATTAGGATTGACAGCAAGTTCCTTTCTCAATATGTCATTAGTGGGTGCATGTGTCAATTTTATTTACGCTTTAACATTGGGCAGCAGCCATTGGGATATATTAAATATTTAATGATACATTTTTTCAACTAGATGTAATTCACAAGTTGTTATATTTTTAAGTGCACCTGTGCTATCAGTCTTGTTAATATATTCATAGCCATTGGCGGTGCCTCTCAATTCTTTATATGACATGGGCATCATCAGCATCAATTGCGTATAGCTTCCATAGTTTGAGAGATTGTTGCTTGTGCTAACCAGCTTGCCATTGATATACACACTAATTTGACGAAATAAATTGTGTAATATACAATTTTCATAGGATATTCCATTGCCTCAAATCGGCATTTATTATCAGATTTCTGGACTTTCATTTGTAAATCTATAAATTTTGAAGACATGTCCATAAATTAGTCTTCATTGGAATAAATTTTAAAGTGGATATTGTCGGAGAGGGGTTGTTGTAGATAAAACATTTCATAGTATCCATGCTTGACACTCCCATCAATATTTTCAGAATTTAAATGTATTCATTGATGCGGTTATTGAAGGTTGATAATCCTTTATGCGGCAGATATGACAGTTTTGGAGAAAAAATCCAGTTTCGATCTAACTATTTTCTTCTCGGGGTTTATTCTTCTGTCTACAGTACGTGTCAGCTTTTTTCTTCTTTTCTTTGAAAAGAGAGATGATGTCTTTTATTTCCGACCTGAGTGGAGACTGATGAGTGATTCATTATTTCTCGACCTTTTTAAGCCTTTACCATTTTGTTTTAATCTCTTGCCAAGGGTGCGCGCACTGGACCTAAGATTTTCCGAAGCACTTTTTTAAAATCCTTGCCAGAGCTCCAATCGTATAGTGTAGAGGATGCAAAATCTGTCGCAGCCGGTACAAAATATTTTCTAGCCAGTGGTAGTGAAGAGCGAAACAGCTTAGCAAACCAACCACCAAGACCGTAGCCAGACATGGAAGAAAGTCCTTTGAAATAGTCCATTCCATTGCCCAGTTGTCTTGGGCCAAGAGTATTAACATAGCAGTCAATATCAGAACAAGTGAATGGCACTTTTTTATTAGATATCTTGTTGAAGGATTGGATGAAAATGGCATGTAATCACAGCCAAACCATTTGAAATTTCTATGGGATCACCTAATTCAGTTCTTAGTGTTAACTGACAGAGTTCCAAATAGGAAGTGTTTACGGGAATATATTGAAGATGCTTTATATTGTATTGGTGAATATGTTCTTGATTGGTTTTTCGTTCAAGAACTCGTAGGAGGGGGACACTTGAATTACCAACCCGAGCTGTTTCCACAAATGAAGCGTAGAGAAATATACAAGTGTCCGTGGATGATGCAGGTGAGTAATGGGCAAAAATGAAACTAGTGCTTCTGGCACTTTTACCATTGTTTATATTGAGCTTAAAGCCAAGAACATCCTTTAGGTTATTATACAGAATAACATTTTATTGTTAATAGGGGAGATAGTGTATATATTACCCTCCTCCTTTCAATAGTTGAAATTAAAAGCTCCTTTTTTAAGATCGAAAATTCGTTTATGAATAGAACAACAAAAATCGTGCATACAGGTGATTTCCTCGTAGGGTAATTTAATATAAGGATAATCCATCTAATTGATTTTTTGAATTTGTTCTTGATAACTTGAGGATGGTGGTGGCGGCCAATCATAGGGTCTACTTTTTATTTCATATTTACTATCATTTCTCAGGATGTCGTAGGTATTTTTGAGAATACAGTCGGCAAGAGCCACTTCATACTTTCCGTCGTCGAATTTGATGGTGGGGGAGAGTTTCGTTAAAAAATCACTTGTTCTATTCAAGTCATTGTCGAGAGGATCAGAAACATTGGACATGAAAGTCACATAGAAATCATTGGGCATTGTTAATATCTTCAGCACTGACCCAAGAATTAAAATCTGAGTTGTATCCTAGCCAACGAACAAGCAACTGTCTTTTGCCCCTACGAGTATGACTCTTTAATATCTTTTCAATTTGATAAAGTTCGCTAGTGTTTCTAACTTTTTGCAGTTCATATTCATAAAAACCGCCGAGAATCTCATCATCTTTGGTGACTCGCAGTCGATAAGTCGTGGGTTTGTTTTCTAGGATTTTGGACACTTTAAAAAGTTCGGTTCTCCATAAATAATTCCCATTTTCGAAAATATTAGAGGCTATATTAATTAAAATAGTATCACCAACGTTGAATTTCTTCTTCGCATTTTTTTTTCTCTTTTTCACCATTGAAATATTACTTTAGAAAAATATCAAATGTATTTTTATTGCAGTGAACATCCCGAGGGCTTGAGTTGGACAGAGATCAATGAGGTCGATGGTTGTATATCCGCATGATTTTATCTAAATCATGAATAAAAATCGGTGTATCTTTCAGTGTACAATATCTTGAAATTTATAGACGAATCGTTCTTATTAATCGTTCAACCAATGCAGCCGTAAACAGGCAGTGACTATTATATAGTTTTGAATTATATTTCGAAAGAACCTCTTACACATGGAAATTAAGAAATTCACTACCACGATCCGATTGAATTTTTCTATACAAATGGTGTTATAGAATAATTTCGATGGTATAATTAACTTCAAAACCTCTCTTTGATTGCAATGGTATGGCATAGGCAGAACAACTAAGAACACTGATTTCCTTCAGAATATATTTTTAGGGGTCATTGTGACGATGTTGAATTGCGTCTAAAGTTAAAAGAACTACTTGCATTATATGCAGAGGGAAAAAGGTTTTAGTTTGTCGATATTGTTTGCCGCGAAGTCGGTGATTCTGGTGTAATGTGTAACACGATTCATTTCATAGAGACACTTCCTCATTTTTCAATGTGACGCCGGTGACAAACTTGGTAAGCGGTTTGTTGTCACTTCGACGCACCACCTTGTAAGCATATTTGAAGGCACCATACGGAACGGCAACCCTTTTATGTATACGAACTCAATGTAATGTTCACTTCCCTTTCGCACATTGGAGGGTGACTCAATTTGTCTTCGCTTTTGACTAGCAGCCACAGGTGTTGTAAAATCAGTGGTGCTGCTGCTACTAGTATTTTACAATATTGAATCTTCTTCTTCTTTTTAAATGGTGGTGCTGGTGTTGGAAGAGGACTATATTCTCTTAGTTTCTTTAGAATTTGCTTACTGCCAATAAGACTTTTGGGGAAGTTTGATACACTTAGAAAGGTGTATAGATTATTGTCAAAGGATAAAAGTCCTTTACGATTCGTCACCATATCACAAATTAAATCAACTAGATTATAACTTTTTCCCTGAATTATAATTCGTTTCCCTGTGCTATCGACTTGAACTTGATGTTCATCAGAAAGAGATAAGATAATACTCTTTTATTTTGCTATCGATAAGGCGGCGGCACTAGATTCCCGATTTTCGTTACAATTGAATTCAATTCCATCTTCTTCGGTTGTACATAATTTTGAGGAGATATTCCAAGGTGGGAGAAAGCGGTGGCGGCGAAGGTGGGGCATTGACGATAAAGTTTTTGTTTTTCCACATGTCGCAGAGCATCTTAAAGTAAAAGCAATTTTTTGTCATCGGCAATATTCTCATCATTAATGAATTTGCTTAGATTGTCTTCAAAATGTTCGACGGGCAAGAGGACAAGTTCAAATGGTGTCAATTTATAGGGTTTTGCCATTCTCTAGAGAAAACTGTTTACAAGTCCTGCAATTATTGGCAGTAAATGTGTGAAAAAGCTACCGCCCGCTTGAAGGAGTCGTTGTCTTTTAAAAATTTTTACCATGTTTTTACAAGCCATGGCGCGTACAGTGGAACGATGTTGCTTTGTCTGTTTTCTAACACCTTCTGGCAGTTGAACATTGCCCTCAGTTAAATTTAAACAAAGTTCAGATATTAGATTAATGAAATCATTGTCAATATCATGTTTGAGTATGGCCTTCCTAAGCAAGGGTTTTGAAGTGCTTAAAACGGAAAATAAATGCCATTGTTCGTGTAGTTTCTTCAGTGTCATAACACCAACTAATAGCCTTTTCTACTGTTCACTGGAAGATATACTGTAATTTCATTGTTGAAAATGTCGGTGACTACACGTAGATCCTCGGGCGTGCTCTGAATAAGATCCAGCAAAATGTAACCGTAGGGCTTGCTAGTCGCCTGAGTGTACGCTGACAACAGAAATTTAGGGACGCCGGGGTATATCTGTTTATTGAGTTATTAGCGAGCTAGAATCACGAACAACCCGATAGATAATATAGATAGTGCAATTCAAAGCAAGGGTTCGCATACATTTGCTCTGATGAAACAGATTGTGTAGAACTAGGGTTATGGAAATGTGTTCATGGTGGGAGCGAACAGTGAACAGTTGTAGCATTTCCTGTGAGAACTGTTCAATGGATTCAGCCAAATCTTCAATAATCAGCCACGAGTTCGGTTCAATACTATTGAAAACATCAAGTCCCCGTATGAATTGTATTGGTATGGTTGTGGCAATAGCTTTTATTTGATCATAGGACTCCTGCCAAATACTTTAGCAATAGTAGATTTTTTTCGGTTTTTCCAAAAACGTTTTATCGCAATTTTGAATTATTTTAGTTAAAGGTGTTGTTTTCCCTGACGTTGAGGGCCCACACAGAAACAACCTAAAGGGTCTTTTATATTGATTCATGTTGCTGCTGCTGTTGACAACAGTCGGACTACAACTAACTGTAAATCATACGTGTCCAATGAATAAGTAGCAGTAATAATTTCCACATAGATCTATCTAGTACTGGCTAAACAAAAAAACAATATTTCATGGTAGCATTTATTTGACAACATGAAAACAAATATTTGTTCAACGTGAACTGCAACGATAAGAATAACACTTTATGTTCAACAAGAAAAACAACAATATTTCATGGTCATTTATTTCGACAACATGAAAACTCTATTTGTTCAACATGAACAACAACATAAGAATAACACTTTATGTTCAACAAGAACCTGACAATATTTCATGGTCATTTATTTCGACAACATGAAAACTCTATTTGTTCAACATGAACAATGATAAAAATGACACTTATTGTCTTTAAAAACTTTTTGTCCATCAACATGAACAACACTTATTGTCTTTAAACACTTTATCAATCAACAACAACACTTTATTTACATGAGTAGCAAACACACAATTTTCTATACAGAACATGAGCACTTGAAAACAACACTTGAAAACCCTTGGAACATGAACTAAGTACAGTTGAACATTATGAATTTAAAGGTGGGGTCCCCCCCCACCCCCGGGGGTCGCGGGGCCGAAGGCCGGCCGGCCGCGGGCGGGAACCCCCACCTCCCGGGAGTCGCGGGGCTGGCTGCGGGTGGGGCCCCCCACTCTCCGGGAGCGGCCGCGGGAAGGGCCCCCCACCCCCCGGGAACCGCGAGGGTGAAAAAACAGTACAATAGTTGTCGTCACTGCTACAGGTTAGTGGTTGGGTTAGTTAGTTGGGTCAGTGGTGGTGGTGGTGGTGATGGTGGTTAGTTACTTTATGAAAGGTTGATGGTGGTTAGTTGGTTAGTTCAAGTTAGGTTAATTTATCCAGACCAAGTTGATTGCGATAGTCTATGCATTCAACTCGGCCTGAAATACGGTAGTGGCCATGAGGTAGGACACTTCCTCCATTGTCGAGCACATAGACTTTGTTGTATATACACGACATTTCATTTATTTCCACTCTTACAGTATAATTTCTATAGTGTAGAGAGAGAATTGCAAGCACTTGTGCTCTCGGCACTAGGCTACCTTCTGAAAAATCTCTCTACACACTCATGTTGAAATTGTTCCTTACAAAATGTGTATGCACCTCTTTACAGGCCTTCTTTTTATCCCCACTATCAGTTTCACCGCAATAAACTTTAGGAACCGGGACCCAACCCCTGGATATCAAATCACTCCCCGTGTCTCATTTTAACATTAATAGCTGGTTGGGAGCTTGACGTTTCACCACCTCGGGGTAAAGTGATGGATTCCAGTTGGTGAAATCCATCCGCGAGCTGATGTGTTCCCCCTTTTCTAGATCACCCAATAAATCTTCGGTCCTATTTACGTTTAACAGAAGAAAATCTGTATCACCATATTAAACTTGAGCCTCCCCCTTCCGTGGCCATTCCACCTTACCCACATTGTAAAAAAACGACAACCTGAGCGTTCTGGAAATTTCCAGTACTGAGCAACTGCTCATAATATTGTTGTTCACTATCTCCGGCTGCTTTCGCCCGTATAGGAGAACATTTCTGGCCTCAATGCCTTAGACCAATGTACAAGTGGTGTCGGCTCTAATTTGAACCCGCATGAGAGGTCCCTTCGTAGCATCACATTAATATCTATTATGAGCATAGACCCGCTTATCGCGAGACGTTTTACTTCGAATTTGCCTGTACATCTCCTTTTCTACCTGGGAATTTGCCATAAACCGTTTATCGACAAATGTGTCAATAACTATCTTTAAGTGAGGTCGCTGATTGAACTGCAGGACCCTATGTATTTTGGTGATTTTGAAACCATTGCTCACCATCCAGTGCAAAAGCACATGGTGAACAACGATATTATCCTTAGGGTCCAAATCAGCAATCAGTTTATGTTTAGAGGAAGTCCAGTGCATTCCCATATCCTCAACCAATGATCGATTGTAGGGACTCAATGAGTCCCTGCTCACGGGTCGATTGATATAGGGAAAAACTAAATCTTTGACGGAGTCGTGAAGCGCCAGGGGAATGTGCCCGTCAATTTCAAAGAACCATTTTGGCTGCCCATTGTCCTCTATGTTGCTTATGTCTGTAACTTCACAAGGATTCTCGAGCCATTGATAGTTCCCACACTGCAAAGAGTATTGTGACATTGCCAAGGGCTACGATAAGTTCATGTCCAAGAACACTGCATTTGACTTTACCCCGCTGCTGTTTTGTCCACTCGGATTGGTTGACAAGACACGATCCCCATGAAAAATATACCCACCCCTCCTTGAACGCTCTAACAAAAGGTGCTGATCTACGTCGGTGATTAGGACTATTTCCTCCCTACTAATTTTTAAAATCAAATCCATCACCAAATGGGGTGTGGAAAAATAATAACCTATATCTAACTCCAACTCTGAATAGATTTGGTCTGTATTCCTACAGACTATATCCAACAGAGTTAAAACGTCATTGGCCAAGTACAGTCTACAATAATCCCTCCCATTTTCATAATCCCCCTTAGACCGCACCTTCCTGGCAAACTCATACTCCTCGGTTGTGCATTCACTGCTGGTCAGTGAATTATAAAAAGCTTCAATTGCAGGTAGTTTCACCTCGCTTAAGCGAGCGCCAGAACAGTAATAGTCGTATGCATATATACCTTTGCAGGTCAACAGATCATACATTTCACTGTCTGAAAAGTGCTGTTTCAGCAAGGGAAAGCTATCAAAATTGTCTCTTTTCTGCACTTGAATCAATTGACTCAAAGCCTTGAGGAAGAAACTAAAGGAATCAAAAAACCTGATTTTATTCCAGCACATATGCCCATTATCCACTACCTGCCATTTCAGCTCTAGAAGCAGCAACTTTTTGGCTGATTTGGGAATAATGTTATAGGTAAATGAACTCTTTACCCATGGACTCTCTACTCCCCCTCCTTTCCTGTGCATACGTTCCTGTGCCGGTAAAATAAATTTTAAGTCGTAATTTAATTTGTGGATAAAAACTGGAATAAAAAACTGTTGGCTAACCTTTAAATTACACGATTGATGCGCTACCCCTCTAAAATAACTCCACCCCGAGGATATTTCCTGTCACAAGTGATTATGATCTCTGACTTTCCCCCTACCCCCTCTTTTCCCTTTAGTCCCCTTATCCTCCTCCTCTACAAACTCCCCCTTACAAACCCAACATATTTTTGATCTTTAATAGCGAGACGATCCTCTGCAGACAAAACCATTGGGTAATGGGTATTTCTCAAACGAGAAATAGCACCATTAGCCGTGCCAATTAGTTTAGTCAGTGCCTTGACCATGCAATCGTTCTCATCTAATGTTTCTACTATTTCTAACAACCGCGTGGTGTTAAAACTGTCTCTTTGCGCGTGAGCATAGGACACTGCAATAGCCTGATGTTCTTTGACTCGGTTTGGAAATTGGGGATCATTCACCTCCACCAGCTTAGCTTCCCAGTCCAAAGATATTTTGTTGCACTGGAGGATGGTGTTTTGGAATTTTTTAAAACGTAAAATGGCCCAATTCTCAGACACTGTTTCCACTGTCAGGTAGCCATGTCGGCTACAATGCCTCACATGATTTTGCAGCTTTAAATCAGTCCAAAATCGAGAGAGGCATGTTGGACAGTAGAAACATACCCCCTCATGCTTACCACCCCCCAGAACTCTACTAATGTCTGTGATGGGATTAAAATTGCCTAGTGCATTCGGTTCACCAGGTGGTGTATGTAACAACCAAATCAAGTATCTGATCAAATAAATTGATCAGGCCCTTACTGGTAAGACCATTACTTTTGTTCTAGAACAAATACCATATTCACCTTCACTTTTGGTCTATACCACAGTAACGCCGATATTCAAGTGGGTAATGTTCCTTTCAAAAAAATCAATGGATCGTAGCGTTACTGGGTATTTTCCTTCTAAACAAGATAAATCTACAATGGGGAAATTGGACCCTTCCTTCCCATGTACAGCCCAATCTTCTAAATTCGTCTTGGTAGCGTCACGTGCTAGAGGCTCGAATGCTGATATGAGGAAAGCATATCTGAAACATTTTTTACCTGCTTCAAAACAAATCTTCTGGACACCTTTACATCCTACTAAATCTCGATTATAATTTAAAACAATTGACCTTTCCCCACCCCCTCTTAAAATAAAATCTTTCTTAAATTTACAAATCTTAACGCTTAAATTTTCAATAAATAAAACTACAGACCCGCTACCTTTTTCATTAAAGTTCTCGAGATGCGCAATAACTTGATCTACCCAATCCATGAAAACAACCTCAAAATTTTCTAAATTCGAATAAATCACACGTAACTCGGAATATATATAATGATGATAAACTTCACTATTCCCTCATTTAAATAGAATACCTTTAAAACAGTAGAAACATTAATTGAATCCCTACCCCCCCACAACTAAATTTGGTTCTCCAGTAGTGCACGAATTTTATCTACATACTCATGCACAATTTCTACGGGGTCAAAAACAAATTTTCCCCCCATAAGTGAATTAAATGGGTCCCCAAAAGTCGCAGTATAAACAACTATCGCATTTAAAATTGTCTTGGACAATTGAAAATCGGGGAAAGTTGTACCCCCCTCCCCCTCTTGTATATCATCCCCTCCCCCTCCCCCAAGTTGTTCAACAATATTTGGGGTATGCGAATGTTCCACTTCAGTTGTTTGAAGTGGATTCGTTAGGGTATCGGAGGCTGGAGGAGGAGGAGGGTTCCCCGTTAATTCGTTTGGGAAATCATTTAAAAGCTGTAGTGTATTTGGGCTCAAGTCCCCCTGCCCAACTGCACTATAATCTACATTTAAAAATTTTTCTATAAACACATCAACATTATCTGGAATTTTCACTACAGAGTCACTCCATGGGGAATTTCTCAGTAAGTCCATCAATGCGTCCTGTCCATAACCAGCAGATGAGGACGATGGTGAATAAGGGACCAATGGTCGTTCAACCAATAAATGAAAAAAATAGCTTATTTTCAAAATGTTCAAATCATCCCAACTGATTATAAAATTTGGATTATTATTTAAAGTCGGTGCTTAGTAGTAGTAGTAGCAGTATGTGCATAGTAGCATTTGGTTAATTCAACTTAAAGTTTCAAAATATCAAACTTAATATAAGATATTTACAATCTAAAACACCGCTTTACATAAAATTGACAATTTGATTTTGTTCAAACAACCCCCTTTCCCATCAATTTCCACTATTTAATGCTCCCCCCCTCCGAGCCGGCCATCGCGGCACTTCCCGCGGCGCGCAGCGCTTCCCATGGCGCTTCCGGCAGCGCTTCCCGGGCCCACCAGCGCTTCCCGGGCTCCGCGGCTCCCGGCCGTTTACATAATGTCCTAAAAAACCGTATTGTTAGGCGGCATAAGTCGTTTAGCCTACTTCCCGTACAGGTTGTCTAGGACTTCAAATTAGCCTAAATTATTTGTAATCTCGTGTCTGTTCTGTTTCCAAGACTAAACTTCAACAGCTAGGAAAATACACAATTAAATGCTGTAAACCGTTAACTCAGACATTGTCAGAATGTTTCCCCTCGCTAAAATCTTGGGGACAAGTTGTAAGATTGAAAGCTATTTTAAAAAAATTCAGTGCAAATTAGAACGCCGATATGCGCAATAGATAAATGGGAATAATCTCTCAGTTCCTTCTTCTCTTAAAACTATGGAATATTCAATTGTGAACGGAATAGCATTCACAGAGTTTCAAATGGTGAGCATTAGCAGTAATTGACTGCACTTTTTAAGTGACCAAAAAGATTCGAGGGCAACTATGCCCCCCCACTTTTCAGCAATGTCATAAATCGCAATTATAATTTTTGGGGACAAAAATTGTTTTTCTCTTACATAGAATTACATTGTCATAAATATCTAACTCTAATTTTGCAACCAACTCAACTATATTCAGATATATACACAAAATTATGTAAAAGAATTGAAATCCTAGACTTGGCCTAACCACTAATGATAGAACAAGACAGGAAAAGGGTGATACAGATCTATTTATATGCTTGTGCGGAGCTTTAAGCCAAAGATTAAAACTAGACAATATTCAATTGTGAAAAATAGCATTTTGAGTTTCATAGCGGTGAGAAATAGCAGTAAAAACTAGAAAATTACCTAAAAATATTCGCTGATGAGATATCGAAGCGATAGCAAAAGAGAAAATAGCATATATTAGAAAAAAAGAGCGTTATCTTGGCAAAAAAATTACCGGCTCGTTCGATCTCTCCGCGGGAGGGGGAACCAGCGAAAACAAGAGTGATAGGCGTTGGGTTAATATTATAATATCCCGCTGACAGACATTTTTACACAGTGTTGAAAAATAGTGAAAAGGAAAAGACTAAAAAACATTGGAAGAAATAGATATATATATTTCTATAAGATAGGTAGGAAAAAATGCTCACATTTGCAAATCCTGGCTGCACTTGGGTGCCCGAAGGCCCAGGCGAAGCATGCTGTAGCATCGGTGGACCTTGTGTTGGTGGTGTAGCTCTTAAAGGCCCAGGCAACGCATGATGGAGAATGGACGGGCCGGCGATGTTACGGGCTTGCACCGATGAGGCAGCAGGGTTCTCCATCCTTATGCCCCATTCTCTTTTTGGCTTTTGCCCAGACTTCATAGGGGCTGCCACTGATGGGGCTGCCACATCCTCTCTTGCTCTCTTAAGTGGAGGGACCATACATTCTTCATAATTTGCCTTAAAAGAAGAGAAAAAATAAGTATTGAAATAATTTTCCCTTTTTCACAGAATAAAAATTAGTACCCCCCGCCCCTAGCCCTAATTTTGTCTAGAAAGCATTTATCACAAAGAAGTCCCCCTCCCCTAAGCCAAAAAAGCAAAGCAAAAGGTAAAAATTACGAGAATATGCTATGCATGGAAATCATATTGTGAGAAAACATGTGATAAAAATAAACCATGACAAACAGTAGTCTATAGCCTTAGGATAGAAATCAATGTTTCTATTTTTACCTTTCAGAAAATTTTTTTAAATGTTCCCGTCTGTAGACTTTAAAATAGATAAATGATTGTTAACCCAGCAGCAGCTTATAGGCCTAAATTACAACCTAGGATGTAAGTTTTGCAGACAAAATAAGGCTATCTTTTTTTCTTAGAAATCCCGGGACCCTTACTTTTCATGCGAAGTTTTCGCTTTACAATGATGGCGATAGAATAGAGGCATGGCCCCCTCCCCCTTTCGCCAATGTCCTAAATATATTGTTAGACCTTAATTTGAAAATAACGAGATTTCACTTCTCCGAATAGAGATTGTGTAGGCCTGCGCTAAATTATTGCAATTGTCTGAAAATGTTTTAATTGTGACGGAGAAACAGTTCCTTTGACTTGGCCGCCGCTATTGTAAACACACAGGAAAAGGGTGATAGCTAATTTTAACCTCGCGCAGAGCATTATGTCAAAACAGAACGGCATAATGTTTTCAGAATTGACGGAAGTCAGTGGTCGCTTTTAGCTAGGATATATAATGCTTAAAATTGTATAAATTTAACAAAAAAGAATTATCATTGTAAAACAATGGGGGGGGTTAGTTTTTGAGGGTAAAAAGAACATAATTTATGTTTTCTATCGAGTATAAAGATAGCATAGGGGGTGGGGGGGGGACTTAGATATACTGGAGGGTGATCAATGAAAATAATTTAATTTTGAAAATGTACTAAAACGGAACTTACATGGTAAATTGAGGTTGCCAATGCTTCAAGCTCATCAATTATGTCAGTTGTTATATCCATTGTGTCACAATAGTTTCTGATAATTTAATCACAATGCATGTCCGTTATATACGAAATCTCAAGGGAAAACCATATGTAACCAGCCCTCTGATTGGCTGAGAAGGGGGATGTAACCGACTCGCTGATTGGCTGAGAAGGAAAAACGTGATCCAACCGTTTTTTATTTCTGAAAAATTATAACAGTCACCTCGAGTATGCACTTGCCCAAAACAACAACAACAACAAATATTGTTTCCTATTTTCTGGACACCTTGACATTCGCTGAGAGCGTGCACAAAACAAGAACAACAACAAATACTGTTTCCTATATCTGGACACCTTGACATTCGCTGAGAGCGTGCACTTGCCCAAAACAACAAATAAATCGACCTTGACATTCGCTGAGAGCGTGCACTTACAACAACAACAACATCGACCTTGGAAATTTAGGTCATTGACCCCATTAACCACGTGTTCTCCCTAGGGAGGCTATGCCCATATTAGGACTCCCGTCAGCATTAAACTAAATTGTAGATGGCAGCAGGGGTGAGGGATAGGACTCGACCTTGGAAAAAGAGGTCATTGACCCCATTAACCACGTGTTCTCCCTAGGGACTCTATGCCCATATTTGGTGTTCTGATCGGAGTATAAGATACCTCTCTACTCACATAGTGCCTTTTTGTTTGTTCAGCATGGTCTAAAAGTGTCAACTTCATGCTCAAAGCCGTGTCTCACATGTTGCTGATACGCCCTTTTGCAAACCTGCATACAAATGGTGCTTTTCGGTTTAGTTCAACGTCCCTCAAAATTTCCTGAAAAATGATCTTCAATACCCTTAGCTTTAGCCAAAGCAGTAGCAGTACTAGCAATAGTAGTAGTTGTAGCAGTAATGGTAGTAGTAGCAGTAGTACTAGCAGTAGAAGAAGAAGCAGTAGAAGTGATAGTAATATCATGGACAAAGTGCCTTTTGGTTTGTTCAACATTCCCCTCAACGTGCCCGAAAGTAGTGGAAGTAGCAGTAGAATTTGTATTAATAGTACGGACATAGTGCCTTTTAGCTTGTTCAACATCCCCTCAACATGTTCGAAAGTTTCAACTTAATACTCTAAGTCGTTTCTGAGATATTGTTGGTACACATTTTTGACGGCCTGCTTGCACATAGTGTGTTTTGATTTTGTTCAACAGCCCCCTAGACATTTCCTGAAAGTTTCACCGTAACACCCTTAAACTCAGCTTAAACTCAGTAGTAGTAGTAGTTGTAGTAGTAGGCGTAGTGGTAGTAGTAGTAGTGCCCGCAATAATAATAGTATTAGAATGCACGCAGTGCCTTTTGGTTAGTTCAGCATCCTCTTTAACATTTCCCTAGAAGTTTCAACTTAATACCTGGAGCTTCCTGGGAAATTGATGATGGGTGCTTTTGACAATCTGCATGACCATAGTGAGTTTTGATTTACTTCAACACCCCCCTCAGCAACCTCTGAAAGCTTCATCTTCATACGCTTAACCTTTTCAATAGTAGTGGTATTCGCGGTAATAATAGTAGTAGTAGCAGCAGAAGTAGTAGTAGCAGTATGCAGGGAGTTCCTATTACCTAGCTCAACATCCACCTCGACGTTACCTGAAAGTTTCAACTTAATACTCTATGCAGTTCCTAAGACAGTGCTGATCCACCTATATATCCTTTGGGTAACTGCATTCACATAGTTTGTTTTGATTCGTTTTAAATTTTCTCAGTATTTTCTGAAAGTTTCACCTTAAAACCTTAGTAATAGTAGTATTAGTAGCGGTAGCAGTAGTTGTACTAATACCACTAGTTGTACTAGGATGCACATAGTGCTTTTTTTCAGTCCAACATCCCCCTCAAAATGCCCTGAAAGTGCAAACTTAATGCTCTATTCAACTCCTAAGCTATTGCTGAAACACCCTTTTGACAACCTGCACATACATATTGTGTTTTGATTTAGTTCAATATCCCTCTCAACATTTCCTTAGTATTTTACCTTAATACCCTTAGCCTTAGCATTAGTAATAGCAGAAACAGCAGTTGAAGTAGTGGTAGCCGTAGTAGTAGCAGCAATATAAGTATTAGTAGTAGCAGTGTCCACATATTACCTTTTGGTTAATTTAACATACCCGGAAATTTAAACTTAATAGTCTATATATACCATTCCTGAAATAGTGCTGATACTTCTTTTGCACAGTCTGCATGTACATAGTGTTTTGATTTAGTTGAATATTCCCTGAAAATTTCACCTTAATACCCTTAGCCTCAGTACCAGTAGTAGAAGTAGTAGTAGTAGTTGTTGTAGAAGTTATAGTATTAGCAACTGCAGCAGAAGTATGCACATAGTGTCTTCAACATCCCTCTGAACATGCCCTGAAAGTTTCAACTTACTACCCTAAGCTGTTCCTGACATATTGCTTTTAGGCCCTTTTAATAGCCTGCATGCACATGGCGCGTATTGATTTAGTTCAATATCCCCTCAACATTCCATAAGATTTTTACCTTAACACCCTTAGCCTCAGCAGTAGTAGAACAAGTAATTTTAGTAGTAGTAGTAGGAGCAGTATCATTTGTAGTAATAGTAGTAGCAGTAGTACTAGTAAAAGTACAATTAGTAGTGCTAGGAAAAACATAGTACCTTTTGGTTAGTTCAAGATCCCCCTCAACATGCCCTGTAAGTTTCAATTGAATACCCTAAGACATTCCTAAAATATTGCTGCCTAAAATATTGCCCTTTTGACAACTTGCAAGCACATAGAGTGTTCAGATTTGGTTCAACTTCTCCCTCGACATTCCTTGAAATTTTCACCTTAATATTCTTAGCCCTAGCAACAGTAGTAGTAGTAGTAGTATTAGCAGGAATAGTAGTATTAGTAGCAGTAGTAGGAATAGTAGTAACACTAGTAATAACGGTTTGCACTTATTGCCTTTTGGTCAGTTGACCATCCCCTTATAGGCTTAGCCTTTTAGATAACCAGGATCAAACCTCCCCCGCCTTCGTTCCTAATAAAACCCTTCTATGTAAACAACGAGTGAATTGCGTAAAATACAGCACTTTCCCTAAGGGCTGTGAGGGGTCATGACATCCAAAAAGCCATAACTGCTGGACCTTTAAACTATGGTGAACAAAATGACTTCTCAAAAATTTTGATTAGATGTATTTTGGGGGAGGGCAGAAAAAAGGGCATGGGAGGGGGGGGGGCAAATTACCTTTTTGTCACTTTAGACTCTTAGAAAGGGCGCTAGAACTTTCAATTTCCAATCGAATAACCCCTCCAAAGTTTCTACGACCATTCCCATAAGAAGTGGCTTGTTAAAAAAGAAAATAAATAAACAGAAAAATATTATGGTGAGCCCACTTTGCTCTTTACTTATGTAGCGCTCTTGTGCTGCCTATGATACTAGATCGGCATAAATTAAAGCAAGTAAACCTAAATGATACACTGTTTCTGGAAACATGTTAAAACAGAAGAAACTTAACGTAAGCAACGGTGGGGGGAGGAAAGTTAGCCCCCCCAATATTAGATTAACTTATGTCCATTTTAAGCTTTACCCTCACACTTTATTTTTATGTGAAACACTTAAATTTTCATATATTATACCCGGCTCGACACTACAAAAGCTAAGCTGGCAATAACTTTTTTTTTTTTTTTAACCGTAGTTAGTAGGTACAAAATCAAACCAAAAAGTGAAGCTTATGCAGAGTGAAAAACTATAGTATTAGTAGTGATGTCAATTAAGGGGTGGGGTCAACTCCCCCATGGATTTTGAACAGCGCTTTTTTGGTATTTTCGTTAAAAAAATTGAAAAAAGACAGACGGAATCCCTAGATTTTGAAATATATTTTGCCCCCGTCTCTACATTCTCATGGATTGACGCCCATGACTACCACATGTAGAAGAAAAGAACAAAAGTGAAATTAGATCTAACACGGACAAAGACATGGATTAAGACACGAACAAAGAAAGAAAAGTGAATTTTAGATAGAAGTCATAACAAAAAGTCTGAGAAAAATGCATAAGACTCATGGCTGTCACTTGTCATGGGTTTTTTGCTCATCAAAACTAATTTGGACGATTGTCTTCAAATAAAAGTTGTTTTAAAAACTATCATCAAATAATAATTATTACTACTAATAAAGAAAAAATTATTCATATCCGAAAAAATAACGACTTTGTCTAGTAAATATCTATCTCCCTTATGCTCCGAGGCTCAGGAATTGACAATTAATATTAACAAGATATTCGTAACTTCTTCACTTTCCTTCTAGACAACTTTTCATATTATTTATGTATTCAAAAAAGAAAATATCATACCTTTTTCATGAGAATGTCAGTTAAGTATCCTGCCAGGATTCCTCCAAAGAATCCTCCTGTCTCTAGAGAGCTGACAAAGCCACTTGCTAGAAAGAAATAATTTTTTTGTCTCCTACAAAATTTAAACCTAAATGAAATATAACATTCATTTGATAGGGTCAGAAGATGACTTTGATGGGACACAATTCTCAGGAGTCGGTACCTAACTACGCAGTAAAAATTGCACTATTTGTGGTATCTGTTTTACCCATAAATGACTAGTTCCTCAATAATGTGAAACAGGACGTTTTCGCATGTTTCTTCCATCATTATTAGTTATTCAGTCAACATTTTTTCTCTCTTTTTTTCTAGCGTTTCTTTTCCTCTAAAACTGAACATGACATGACAAAAAAAAGCTTGGGAAGTAAAGTCGACAGAAAAATTTATATGACGGGTTCCTTCGCCGGGGTTATGACCTTTGTGTTCTCAGAGCAATAAAAAAAATCAGCACAAATGAAAAAAATTCAAAAATAAGTGAAGAACTTAAAGTGGTTTTAAAATAAAAGTAGATACAAAGTAAAGAAAAATAATTAAAATGCACAATTAAGATCCTCCCGTCACATAAAGGAATGTACCTAAAAGCAAAGATGGTTTTCAATGAAGAAATAAATAATATTTTAGTTCTGTTTGAAAATAGCCTCTCTGAATAGTATTTATAGAAGCTTTACATTTACTTTAAATAGTTAATCGATTCATTTCGGATTTTACTATGGCCAAGACAACTGCCTTGATAATAGATTCCTATTTCGAAATGTTATCATAAATTTAATTAATAGGAAATGTCTACTAAACTCAACTTATTGCCAAATCTAAAAAAAACTGGATTCCCATAAGATTGCAATTTATCTGAAATTGTGCTTGGAGCAATCTCATAAAGATGTATATCCTGTGTGAGTACTGTACTATACAATACTTTTGTTAAAACATCATTAGAATAACCGGCTACTATCTCTGTAAGAGGGCCGAGGGCTACACAATTTGGGTCATTGAGCTACTTACATGACTATGCAACAAGAGATAATTCATTAACATAATCCAGCCGGCATCTCATTTTATATATTCGTCTGGGAATGATAAACAAGATAAAGTAAACCGTTTCATTTGATTTCAAATTGGACTAATAAAATTTATTATATAGTATTGAACTTTAATTGATAGCATCTATAATATAGGCATAGTGTAACCACTTGTATCATCGTATTCATGGGAATGCGAGTGCTTATATAAACACTTGTTTTAGAGAGAACTTATGGTCATCCATGTCCGACCTCCAAGGGGGCCCAATGCCCCTCCTCGCAACTTTTTGACCCACTTTTTTGGACCTAGAATTTTTCGGAGTTAGAATTTGCTGGACTCAGAATTTTTGGACTGGTGAAGATGGGTTTTGGGATTTTTTTTATGCAGCTGCCCCGTGGTACTCTATGGCTGTTCATCGACACTACCTAGTTTATTCTCTTTTTCAATCAGCATTTTATGTACACCGGAGTGACAAACACTTGCATTATATTAAAAAAAATTGAAGATGAAATCTTCCAAGAAAGTATGTGCACATGATAAAGCTATCGTTGCGTTGAATACTGACAATGGCAAATACTTGAACTATGAAACAAGCAATAATGAAGATCTTATTGGAAATGTATGCGTGCGTTCTCATGATAGTGAGAGATTAAATTCCTTTGGAGCATCGAAAACACCGAACTCTTATGATGGTGGATATGCAAGAGTAGCATTTCCAGAGAAAAAAGTACTCAAAGATAATGCAAGCCTGAAAATAACAGTTGACAATTTGGTCAACTTCTCGCTAATGGTTCTGGTAACACATTACCCGTTGTCAAACCCTATCGCAATCTTTCTGGTGTTAGCATTCAAATGAAATCAAAGAGAAAAAGAAATGCCTACTGCTGCCACTAATGTTATAATGCATATCTTGTCTATGTGCCAAATCTGCAAACTATGTAAACATAATGTGGTAACAGACAGTAAAATCGAAATCAAAATAAAAATGGAATTGGTAGACAATATAACAACGGGGTGTAAAGATGAATTGATGAAAAACAAAGCGCACGTGAACATCATTACTACCATTGATTGTATACCAACAGATATAGTTAATGAGCCCAATAATACCAATGATGAAATGTGTGATGCGATTGTAGCTGAAACTATGTTAGAACTCGTGTATGACCCCAAAATGGAATAACTGTTATGTAAAGAGAAAACAGAATGAAGTATTTTATGGAATAGATTCAAAGTGTTCATTTTTATTTTTATCATAATATTCTACGTGTCGATATTTCAATAAAAAGATTTTATGCATTACTTTGTTATGTTTCCATTATTTTTCAGGGCTTACACTAACAACTCGAATGTTTAGAATGTTTATTAAAAGTTGGAGATGTAAAAAAAGAAGGTTCATAGACATAGATACTACTACTGGGATCAAAGGGAGTATATTAGAATCTGAGACAGGTTAACACGGCTTTTACCAAATCCTGAGAGAGATGAGCTGGATTTTTTTCCAAAATCCACACACACAAGCAAAGGCACAGAGAGGTTCAGAAACACAGGCACAGAGAGAGAAAGAGACAAAAACACATACAAATACACAAAGTCAGACATACAAACACACAAAGACAAGCACACACCCGATCAGACGCACAAAGGCAGAGAAAGAGATTTTTTCCCAAAATCCACACAGACACGCAAAAACCTACTCAGACACACAGGCACAGAGAGAGAGAGAGAGAGAGAGGAAAAAATATGGAAACAAACAGAGTCAGACACACAAACACACAAAGACAGACACATAGACAAGCAAACACCCGCTCAGACACTCAGGCTGAAATAGAGAGAAAGAGAGAGAAAGATAGAGAGAGAGAGAAAGAGAGAGAGAGAGAGAGAGAGAGAGAGAGATCGAGAGAGAGAGAGAGAGAGAGAGAGAGAGACAAGCAAACAGCCACTCAGACACACAGGCACAGAGAATGAGAGAGCCAAAAACAGATACAAACTAACAGATTCAGACATAAAAACAGACAAAGAAGGAGACTAGCAAACACCTGCTCGGACACACAGACATAGAGAGAGAGAGAGAGAGAGAGAGAGAGAGAGAGAGAGAGAGAGAGAGAGAGAGAGAGAGAGAGAGAGAGAGAGAGAGAGAGAGAGAGAGAGAGAGAGAGAGAGAGAGAGAGAGAGAGAGAGAGAGAGAGAGAGAGAGAGAGAATTCAAGGTCTAAAAAATTCTAAGTCCAAAAAAATCTAAGTACAAAAAGTAAAAAAACAGGGGGGGGGGGAGTCAAAAAGTTGAGAAAACCACATCAGGGATGGCGCGAGGGTGCCCATATTGATTAGAAAAAGGTTTATCATCTCTATTTCGAGTAAAAGTTATGTATGTAGACTCCATCAGGTGCCATTCCTTAAAACGCGGAAAATCAAAGTCCATTATAATTTCAAAATAAACATACAAAAAAAGACACAAATGAAAGTACGGAGCAACACAGTGCGACAGGGACTACCCCTATCATTGCGGTTCATTTTAAGTTTTAGTGTTGTTTTTAATTTTATTTGAAAAACTTTTCTTTATTTCGTTTTAATAGCACACACATAGTCACTCTAAATGCGAGGAAGGCAATTGCCTCCTCAAACTCGACTCTTTATATCAACCTGTATTTTTTTGTATAGTAATACTTTTAGAAAAAACTTCATTTAATGTATTTGCTTTTCGAAATAAATAGTAATTATCTTAAATAAAATATCATCTCTAGAATAGGAAAGGGGCTTACAACTTTTAACCCCTCATGCCGCACGGTTCATCCAATATTCTTATAAACATAATATTTATATATAAACATTTTTAAAGTACCGAGAGCAGAGGCTTTGCTGGGGCCCCGACACTCGGCAGGCTTAAATATATGTGATTCTCTGATTAAGCAAAAGCATAATCATCGCGTTTTTTTTAGTTTTAAGTTACCGTATGAGGTGTAAAATCAGCGATTTCAATTGAATTAAGAAATTCTGGCGTGAATTTAATTCCTCCTTCCATTTATGTAGGGGCGTAATTTTCTATTGGGCAGGGAGGGCAACTGCACCTCCCAGACCTCAATTTTCCCCCAACCTCCTCGCCCGTCCTGATTTTGCCCCCCAGCTAAAATTTAATTTCTTCAAAATCTTGTCAAAACCAACATAAGCCTGCATAATTCAAGCATCAACGGAAACGGATCAGTTTTCTTTAGTATATATTTACTTTTATAGTTCTATAAAGTATCTTTGTAGTGCTTTTATAGCACCCTGTAGTACTTTCATGGTAACAAATGGCTCAAGTTTAAGCTTTTGCCGTCATTTTCACTCGATTTGGGAAAATTGGCTCCAACTTTGCCACCCAATGATTTTGACGAAATTAAGCCACTGCAGTTATGGCATCAAATAATCATCCATTTTATAGGATTTATATTCTCTAGTGATTCCTTGTGATTCTCACAGCTGATTCTCTTCTAGCCGCAGATTTCGTTTACGATTCAATCTGATCATCCATGTCGATTGTCTTCTAAACACAGATTTCTTTGTCCATTATTTTCACCTCGGATTCGTTACGATACTTTTTGTCACATTTTTTCTAGCCGTAGATCTTGTTGCGCTTCATTTTCGTATATTACCTTAGACATTGTCCATGGCTTTTGCTTTGGCTGTTCGAATTCATCTAAAGTCATGTCTAGTTTCGAATGACGTGATAGATGTCAAAACATTTATTTCCCAGCCTTTCCCCGGTTGTTATATTTTTTCTTCAATTACGTTGTTCTGTAATTCAGTGACAACCAGGAATATCCCAATAACTGTGCCCTCTGAAATAGTTAAGTTACGCATTGGAAATTCTGATATGAATTCAATTCCTCCTTCTTTTTTATCCTTTACAGACGCTAAAATAACACGCTCCTTATTCCATTGTAATTTCTGAAATATTTAAATTATGAATTAGCATAACTTTCGTGCTATTCTTCAGTTTTACGTTAAATTACCGTTTGCAGTTCAATTTGATTTTAGTTGTTTCTTGTGCCATGCCTTTTTCTTTAGCTTTACAGTGTCATTTGTTATCTTGTGTAATTTTACACGTGTAATAGAAACTAAAAATTAATTCCACGTTCCTGTTTAAACTTCACATAGTCACACACGCTAAAATAACACGTTCCTTCATTCCATGTAATTTTACTTTGTCTTCTAACCACAGGTTTTGCGGTACTACATTTTCCTTTTCAATTCAAAGCAATTTTTATCGTGTCTTATCCCAGGCCTTTTTTCTTTAGCTATTCGGAGTCACTTGTCACTTTTTGTAATTTTGCATGCGTCATAGACACAGAAAGGACTCGACCATGGGCGCCTATATGGGGGGGGGCGGGGGGGGGGGGCTCCCACCCCCCCCCCTGGCTGAATGATTTTGCCCTATTTTTATATTTTGTTCTGAGATTTCTATTATATAGCATTAAAAGTGCCAATTAGACGAGGTTTGCCCCTCCTGGAATTCAGCTTATGGGCGCCCATGGACTCGACGACCCCTGTGGGAAAAAAGGATATAATTTTTGCTCTTTAAATGTAGGTCCTATACGAATATGACGTCACTCACATCAATTTTTTTCGGCATGAATTGAATTCCTTTTTCCTGTTTACCCTTCACTGGCACCAAATTAACTTCATTTCGTTCCAGGGTGGTTAAGAAATTCAGGCATGAATTCATTTTCTCCTTCCCGTGTATCTTTGCAGACGCAAAAATAACACTTCTTCATTTTAGGGTGAAAAATCTTTCTCAGACTCACTCATACACGCTAAACCAACACATTACTTGATTCCATTGTAATTTTACTTTTGTCTTCTAAAAGCAGATTTCGTTATGCAACGTTTTCCTTTGCAATCCAGTGTTTTTTTGTTTTTCTTATTCCATGCCTTTTTCTTTATCTGTTCAGAGTCGTTTTTGATACCTTGTAATTTTGCATGTATCATAGATAATACATACGATACAATAACTCTTGGGGATAATTCCCTTTAAAAGAATTCCCTCGGCATTTTCCGGAAACTTTCGACTTTCGGTCACTTTCGACTTAGTAAAAAAGACTAGAACTCTGAATTTCCGATCGAATGGCCATCTTCTAAACTTTCTACGACCACGAGGAGAGGCTGTGGATGAGGAAGGGGAAGTCCCTATTCTATACGGAATAGATTCTGGTCATTTTGGGAAAAATTTTACTCTTCGGGGGATCAATGCTACTCTTTAATTCTATAATTATTCATTCAGCTCTCAAGCAGTGAGCATTGATAGAGGATTACATGTTGGATTACTTCAAGACTGCATTGCGTGGACTTGGCATGAAATTATGACTTCCGATCAATTTCTGTACTGTCCTATAATGAACTTTATTAGCCTATGCATGCTGGCGTAAAAACTGATAAATTTGTCAAGAGTAGTGTGGAGTTTCTTCCTAAAGAATCGATTTTTGAGGGGAAAAAGATATGATATGAAGTAAGTGGCTGTAATGATAGATATGTAAAGTACTTTAATGATGACTATAACATCAGTAGTGTCTTATATAAAGGTTTCAAAAATACATGAAAAAATACATTGAATTTCACAAAAATGTGGTTTAGCCTGTGCATTGACTTACCAAGGACAGTGATATATTGGTTTCACCACTGATTGCATAATATGCGATGAGGGACAGGTTTCTGAGTCCTCATTCATGTAAGCCAGATTTCTACTTCATAATATATATATGGCCTACATGCCTTTTAGGGTAAGTTTATTATCCGTGTCAAAAAACCGGTGCGTCTTGGGTATGTGTTAATATATTAAGTTTTTTTTACTATAAAATCGAGTTTCAAATTGGAATTTTGTACAGTTTGAATACTTCATTCATTATATCGATATAACTTCAAGGATGTATGGTGTTTTCAATTGTGAATTCATTGGCTTGAAGATGTCATCATGTGGGGTGATTTTTTGAATGTGTGTTTCAAGTACTGACTACAGATCGTCGAGAGGTCAATGGTTACCACTGGCATATTAAGTAAAATATGTATGAATATAATGAAGACAGGTAACGCAATATATTATACCTCATAGGCAAAATAGGTTTATATGATAGAATGATACCTCCATCCTATAACAAAGGGAAGGATCGATCCTTTGTACAAGAGGAAGTTAGAGAGATATGCTGTTTTTTGATGTAACAGCACTGTACGCAAAAGGGAATGTACCCACTAATAAACTTTTAATCGACAAATACAAATCTGATATACCAATATTCAACTTGGAAGATTTTAATTGTGAGGTATTTCCGAGTAGAATACACAACCCAGAGGACGAGGTTCGATTTTTTAGCAGATGGGTGCCGATAAATATTCCTTCTCGGAATATGTGTGTAAGATATCCTAGGAAGAAGAAAAACAACAAAATCCGTCATATAGATTGGAATCACACTAAGTGGATGACGAACAATAATGAATTCTCATAATAGTCATCCAACCCATGACTACCCAACGGTCTTTTTAAAGACCAAAATTTCTATAAACACTTCGTAACCATGGTCATATGAATCTTTTAAGTTCAATATTCGAAGCTAGCTTCAGCAGAAGCTTAGGATAGTAGCGGTGACAATTGAGAGATAAGGAGCAATTGCCCCCTATTTTTGATAAATACTTTTTTGTGGCAAATATACTTTTAAAAAGTTCAATATTCGAAGCTATCTTCAGCAGGAGCTTAGGACAAAAGCGGCGACAATTGAGAGATAGAGATTAATTGCCCCCTAGTTTTTGAAAAAACACCTTTTTGTGGTATTTTACTTTTTAAAAGTTCAATATTCGAAGCTAGCTTCAGCAGGAGCTTAGGATAGTAGCGGTGACAATTGAGAGATGGAAAACAATTGCCCCCCAGTTTTTGAAAAATACCTTTTTGTGATATTTTACTTTTAAAAAGTTCAATATTCGAAACTAGCTTCAGCAGGAGCTTAGGATAGTAGCGGTGACAATTGAAAGATGGAAAACAATTGCCCCCTAGTTTTTGAAAAATACCTTTTTGTGATATTTTACTTTTAAAAAGTTCAATATTCGAAGCTAGCTACAGTAGGAGCTTAGGACGGCAGCGGTGACAATTGAGAGATAGAGATTAATTGCCCCCTAGTTTTTGAAAAATACCTTTTTGTGATATTTTACTTTTAAAAAGTTCAATATTCGAAGCTATCTTCAGCAGGAGCTTATGACTAAAGCGGTGACAATTGAGAGGTAGAGATTAATTTCCCCCTAGTTTTTGAAAAATAACGTTTTGTGATATTTTACTTTTAAAAAGTTCAATATTCGAAGCTAGCTTCACCAGGAGCTTAGGATAGTAGCGGTGACAATTGAGAGATAATGAGCAATCACCCCTATTTTTGAAAAATACCTTTATGTGTCATTTATAATTTTAAAAAATACAAAGTTCAATATTCGAAGCTATCTTCAGCAGGAGCTTAGGAAAAAAGCGGTGACAACTGAGAGATAGAGATTAATTGCCCCCCTAGTTTTTGAAAAACACCTTTTTGTGGTATTTTACTTTTAAAAGGTTCAATATTCGAAGCTAGCTTCAGCAGAAGCTTAGGATAGTAGCGGTGACAATTGAGAGATGGAAAACAATTACCCCCTATTTTTGAAAAATACCTTTTTGTGGCATTTATACTTTTAAAAAATACAAAGTTCAATATTCAAAGCTATCTTCAGCAGGAGCTTAGGACAAAAGCGGTGACAATTGAGAGATAGAGATTAATTGCCCCCTAGTTTTTGAAAAACTCCTTTTTTGTGGTATTTTACTTTTAAAAAGTTCAATATTTGAAGCTAGCTTCAGCAGTAGCTTAGGATAGTAGCGGTGACAATTGAGAGATGAAGAGCAATTGCCCCCTATTTTTGAAAAATACCTTCTTGTGGCAATTATACTTTAAAAAAATACAAAGTTCAATATTCGAAGCTATCTTCAGCAGGAGCTTAGGACAAAAGCGGTGACAATTGAGAGATAGAGATTAATTGCCCTCCTAGTTTTTGAAAAACACCTTTTTGTGGTATTTTACTTTTAAAAAGTTCAATATTCGAAGCTAGCTTCAGCAGAAGCTTAGGATAGTAGCGGTGACAATTGAGAGATGGAAAACAATTACCCCCTATTTTTGAAAAATACCTTTTTGTGGCATTTATACTTTTAAAAAATACAAAGTTCAATATTCAAAGCTATCTTCAGCAGGAGCTTAGGACAAAAGCGGTGACAATTGAGAGATAGAGATTAATTGCCCCCTAGTTTTTGAAAAACTCCTTTTTTGTGGTATTTTACTTTTTAAAAGTTCAATATTCGAAGCTAGCTTCAGCAGGAGCTTAGGATAGTAGTGGTGACAATTGAGAGATAACGAGCAATTGCCCCCTATTTTTGAAAAACACTTTTTTGTGGCGCGCCACTCTAAGTGAACCTAGATCAACCCAACTTTTTGGATATCTCTCTCACTATAACTCTGTTTGTGTGTCGTGTCTGTGCGTGTGTCGTCACACACACAGAGACGACACGCACACACAGAGAGAATACACAGACACAGAGACGACACACACACACACAGAGACAACACACACATAGAGACGACACACACACATAGCGACGACACACGCACAGAGAGGACACACACACAGAGACAACACACACACACACACACAGAGAAGACACACGCACAGAGACGACACACACACACACACGAGACGACACACACACAGAGACGAAACACCCATAGAGACGACACACGCACAGAGACTCGATTTTATAGTGGTAACAAGAGACTTCTCTATGATCTGTAGTCAGCAATAGAAACGCACATTCAAAAATCACCCCACATGATGACTTCTTCAAGCCAATGAATTCGCAATCGAAAACACCATACATCCTTGAAGTTATATCGATAGAATGAATGAAGTATTCAAACTGTACGCAATTCCAATTTGAAACTCTATTTTATAGTAAAAAAAACTGAATATATTAACACATACCCAAGACACACCGGTTTTTTTACACCGATGATAAACTTACCCTAAAAGGCATGTAGGCCATATATATATTATGAAGTAAAAATCTGGCTTACATGAATGAGGACTCGGAAACCTGTCCCTCATCGCATATTATGCAATCAGTGGTGAAACCAATATATCACTGTCCTTGGTAAGTCAATGCACAGGCTAAACCACATTTTTGTGAAATTCAATGTATTTTTTCATGTATTTTTGAAACCTTTATATAAGACACTACTAACATCTTGGATAATATTGGCAAAAATATTTCATAAATACTCAAAAGACAAAAAGACACTTCCCAAATTTATGATTTGGGATTCTTCAGAAGTCCCAGCAGGTACTGAACTAGTTTCGGCATGCATCACCTCTACGGTGAATCAAATTTGCAGAAGGGTGGGAGAAACTCTAACCGAATTCAGGCAATGGTCATTGTGTAAGGCTATCCCTGATTTGGATAGAAATACTGATGTAACCACTCTCTTATATTCTGTAGTGATGAAAAATCTCTCAAAACCCTTGTTGACACCTGAAGCTCGTAAATTAGCTATCAATTCAGTATGTAAAACAGATCCTTCAGCAAATAAGATTGAAGTTCGTCGTCGCAAATCAGAGTTTAAAGTTATTGTAGACAATGCTAGAATGGGTGAAAGAATCGCAGATTCGTTTAAAACTTCGGACGATAGCGTAGCTGTAAAAGTCAAAGCTGAACAGTTTATGGGCATCTTAAAGAAGGTACCATTCGAGTTTCATGATGTATTACAAGCCTTGATTCCTAACTGCATCAAGGCCGAACGTTGCGGACTTTTATTAACTTTTAAAGTATTGTTCGCTTCTCAGAATGATCTAGAGGATTTTTTGAAAAATCCGCCTAAACTTGGATACGAGATCCTCCACGTCGAAAAACACCGGTATCTACCCCACAGATGCTATAATTGCCACAAAGACGATGGTCACGTGGCAAAGATTTCAAAGTTCCCCAGATATGTGGACACTTTTTGCAAACTGGACACGGACATACCAAAGAATCTCCTTGCACTAATAGTCTATATTGTGTATCACGTCAATCTAGAAAACAAGGCTGTTCCTCTTTCAGCTATCACAAAAACCGATAGCAAATAGAATCCCAGCAAATTTTTAGGGGTGGCAACTAACCACATTTTTGTATGGGCGTTATCTTGGAACATAAATGGTGGTGCCTTGAATAAACTTGCCTTGCTTGAAAAAATGGTTAAGAAATATGCCATAGCGTGAAGACAGTAACACTTTTTACTACCGGATCACAAAAAAACATACTACAAATATCTTGTGCTAAATCTAATTTGATATACCCTGCTTCTCTTCAAACACGAAAGGACCGACCAAGTGGAGGGCTGTCTCTCTCGAGCAAGTATAAATTTGAATGTTTACGTTCAGAAGATCACTTTCTTGCCGTTAGTTGCAATAGTTTCGCTATTGTGAATGTTTATTTACCCACTAATTATAGCGATCAGGCCTCAGAAATGAGGTTTAATAACGCATGTCGCAAGTTGGCTAAATATGTAAAAAGCTGCTTTATTCATTCCCAAGTTGTCTCATTATTGGCAATTTCAACTGTGATTTATCATATGATCGTTGCCCCCGAGCTCAAATTTTAAAGAAGATGTTGCCTCAGGTGTTCCATATACTCCCGAAAAATTGACAGTTTACCTTCACAACCGTAGATAACACTAGTAGTGACAGGGTTCCAGTTTCTACGACAAACATACGGAAACTAACACAGGGAAATTAGCATAGGGAAATTAGCATTGAATTTCTAGCGGAGCCCTCTGACGTCATGTGACACACCCCCGTGTATTCCTGTGCCACACCCTTTTGAATTTCTGTGACAACCCTCTGACGTCACGGAAGTGATAGGAAAAATAGTATTGGATTTTAAGTGCACAGGTAGGGGAATTAAAACAGGGAAATTAACATAGGGAATTAGCATTGGATTTCTGTGACAGCCCTCTGAGGTCACGGGAGCCATAGGAAAAATAGTATTAGATTTCAAGCGCACAAGTAGGGAAATTAACACAGAGAAATTAAGATAGGGAAATAGAATTGGATTTCAAACGCACAGGCAGGGAAATTAGCATAGGGAAAATAGTATTGGATTTCAAGCACCTGTTTCGTCACGCGACGCACCCCTTTGAATTTCTGTCACAATCCCTCTGACGTCACGGAAGCCAGAGGAAAAATAGCATTCAATTTTAAACGGAGCCCTCTGACATCACGGAAGTCAGAGCAAAATAGTAATGGATTTCAAGCGAACAGGTAGGGGAATTAACACAGGGAAATTAACATAGGGAATTAAGATTGAGTTTCTGCAACAGCTCTCTGACGTCACGGAATCTATAAGAAAAATAGTATTGGATTTCAAGCGCACTGGTAGGGGAATTAAAACAGGGAAATTAATATAGAGAAATTAATAGGGAAATTCTGGGAGCAATAGGGAAGTCAGATAAGTAGAGCTACCAACCCCTCAAGCCCTCGCACCTGTGCAATGTGGTTACCAGTTTTATTAAAGTAGACACAGTTGCCAAGACTCCAATGACGTCATGACACATCCCGTTTCAAACAGAGAGGACTACTATGCTTGACACAATTTTATATAACCATGCATCAGGAACCCATGGGGGGAATCCCCGCTTGTAACGTAACGACAGCAAACACCTTACGTAATTATTATGCAACACTGTCATTTAATACTTTTTTTCGCCCGAAACCCCCAAAGCGTTTTTCTTCTTTATTAACTTAATGATGATACACACTTTATGTAAGGTCAGCGCATCTTACACATGAACGGTGCATCCATAACTGCATGATAATACCATTTTGACATTTTTCACCCAAAAGTATCAAGACATTTTCTTTTTTCGACGTTTCATTTTTCGCTCGAAACACCTTTCATAAGTTTTCTCTTTATTTTCTTTTTCTATAGTGTTTTTAGTTTAGATTTTCAATTTAGTTTTAGTTTTAGTTTAGAGATTTAGTTTAGTTTTAGTTTAGAGATTATTTTTAGTTCAGAGTCTTAGCCTAGAGTTTTATTTAGACTTATAGTTTAGTTTAGTTTTAGTTAAGAGTTTTAGTTTAGTTTAGTTTTAGTTAAGAGTCTTAGCTTTGGGTTCTAGTTAGAGTCTACTAGCCGAAAAATCTCTTAGAGAGTCTTGTGCATGTTCCCAAAAAGAAAGGATATCATCAACAAAACGAAACCAGATAGAGTGTTTTAAGTGGAACTATTCAAAGCAGACAAAGCAGACTTAAAACACTCTATCTGGTTTCGTTTTGTTGATGATACCCTTTCTGTTTGGGAACATGGACAAGACTCTCTAAGAGATTTTTTGGTACATTTGAACTCTTTTGATTCGAATCTCCAGTTCACAATGGAACTCGAAGATTTAGGTAAGCTGCCTTTCTTGGAAGTTTTGATTATGAAAACTAATCCTAGCCTTGAATTTTCTATATATAGAAAGCCAACTCATAATGATCGATATCTACATTTATCTTCCCATCACCCTCGCTTCTGTAAAAAAGGGGTAATAATCTCTTTAGTCGACAGAGTTTCAAAAATTTGTTCCCGTAATCATATAAATTCTGAATTAAATTATGTAAAGGATATTCTTTTCTGCAATGGTTACCCAATCAAACTCATTGAATATATAATAGATAGACGATTAAAAAAGATAAAAGAACAAAATAGGGAGCTTGTCTTCCTTGATTCAGTTACATCGGCAATTGAGAAAAAAACTTTCATCGTTTTACCATACATCCCAAAACTTGGCGATAAACTTGGAAAAATTAAAAAAAAACATAATCTCTCTGTTTCTTTCAAAACCGAACAAAAAGTTGAACACTTTTTTAACTAAGGAAAAGATAAAACAGACCCGGTGATCGGTAATTTTGTTTACGGAATCCCGTGTTCTTTGCGGAAATTTTACATTGTAAAAACAAATAAACAACTAGGAGAGAGTTACCCTAAGCAAAATATTTCAATAGAGAAGTCCCTGAAATTAAAAAATACCAATGACAACTTTGATTCGGCATTTGGCTTCGCATATTTTCATAAATCCGACCCATGTAGTTCTGTTTGATAAGGAAAGCTTAATATAAACTGTAAATTGAGCACAACAAACTTTTAAAGAGGTAATTAAGATAAAAAAAATATATAAACCAAAATTAAGTAATATATTCAGGCACTAGAGATATTTTATTAATTCTAATTTGCGACGGTTTAATCTTGAAGGACTCAATCAATATTTTCACCCGAAGTAACTTAAAAGAACCTATTTGTATATCTAATGAAAATAAAAATTGTAGACCAGCTAAAACTATTGCAAGGCGAAAGATCCTTGCCCACTCATCTTGGTAAATTCATTTTCATTGATTCATGCATGGTTTTTATTCAGTGTCTGTTCTGTCTTTGTAAGGTAAACTTCGAAAGGTTAGATTTTCGTTTTTTTTTCTTTTTTGTTTAGCACTGAGGACGACTTGGCGGAGGTCCTTGTCGAAAAATTTGCTTATATTTTCATCTTCATGGTATCGCCACTGGCTGAAAAAATCCTCGTTTTTTCACCCTTTTTGATTTTATTTTTCATTTTGTTACTTTCTCTCCTCTCTGAGTTTCATTTGTCATGTATAGCCAGTGTGGTCTAAGAATGTATTCAAGAATTTTAGTTTAGAGTTTAGAGTTTTAGTTTAGAGTCCTTGCTTAGAGTTTTTAGTTAGAGTTATAGTTTAGTTTAGTTTTAGTTAAGAGTTTTAGTTAAGAGTTTAGAGTTTTAGTTTTAGTTTAAAGTTTTAGTTTAGAGTTTTAGTTTAGTTTAGTTTTATTTAAGATTTTTAGTTTAGAGTCTTAGCTTAGAGTTTATAGTTTTAGTTTAGAGTCTAAGCTTACATTTTTAGTTAGAGTTATAGTTTAGTTTAGTTTTATTTAAGAGTTTAGAGTTTTAGTTTAGAGTCTTAGCTTAGAGAGTTTTAGTTTAGTTTTAGTTTAGAGTTGTAGCTTTAGTTTAGAGTCTTAGCTTTGAATTTTAGTCAGAGTTATAGTTTAGTTTAGATTTAGTTAAGAGTTTTAGTTTAGAGTCTTAGCTTAGAGTTAGAGTTTTAGTTTAGTTTTAGTTTAGATTTGTAGTTTATTTTTAGTTAAGAGTTTTAGTTTAGAGTTTTAGCTTAGATTCTTAGCTAAGAGTTTTAGTTAGAGTTATAGTTTAGTTTGGTTTTAGTTAAGAGTTTTAGTTTAGAGTTGTAGTTTAGTTTTAGTTAAGAGTTTTAGTTAAAAGTTTAGAGTTTCATCACTCTTAGCATAGAGTTTTATTTAGAGTTATAGTTTAGTTTACTGTTAGTTAAGAGTTTTAGTTAGAGTCTAAGCTTATATTTTTAGTTAGAGTTATAGTTTAGTTTAGTTTTAGTTAGAATTTTAGTTAGAGTTACAGTTTATTTAGTTTAAGTTAAGAGTTTTAGTTTAGAGTTTAGAGTTTCAGTTTAGAGTCTTAGCTTAAAGTTTTAGTTAGTCATAGTTTAGCTTAGTGTTAGTTAAGAGTTTTAGTTTAGACTTTTAATTTTGTTTTAGTTAGGAGTTTTAGTTTAGAGTATAGATTTTTAAATTAGAGTCTTAGCTTAGAGTTTTTAGTTAGACTTATAGTTTAGTTTAGTTTTAGTTAAGAGTTTTATTTAGAGTTGTAGTTTAGTTTCAGCTAAGAGCTTTAGTTTAGAATTTAGAGTTTTGGTTTAGTTTTAGTTAAGAGTTTTAGTTAAGAGTTAAGAGGTTTACTTTAGAGTCTTAGCTTAGAGTTTTAGTTTAGAGTCTTAGCTTAGAGCTTTAGTTAGAGTTATAGTTTAGTTTAGTTTTAGTTAAGAGTTTTAGTTTAGAGTTGAAGTTTAGTTTTAGTTTAGAGTTTCAGTTTAGAGTCTTAGCTTAAAGTTTTAGTTAGTCATAGTTTAGCTTAGTGTTAGTTAAGAGTTTTAGTTTAGACTTTTAATTTTGTTTTAGTTAGGAGTTTTAGTTTAGAGTATAGATTTTTAAATTAGAGTCTTAGCTTAGAGTTTTTAGTTAGACTTATAGTTTAGTTTAGTTTTAGTTAAGAGTTTTATTTAGAGTTGTAGTTTAGTTTCAGCTAAGAGCTTTAGTTTAGAATTTAGAGTTTTGGTTTAGTTTTAGTTAAGAGTTTTAGTTAAGAGTTAAGAGGTTTACTTTAGAGTCTTAGCTTAGAGTTTTAGTTTAGAGTCTTAGCTTAGAGCTTTAGTTAGAGTTATAGTTTAGTTTAGTTTTAGTTAAGAGTTTTAGTTTAGAGTTGAAGTTTAGTTTTAGTTTAGAGTTTTAGTTTAGAGCCTAAGCTTAGAGTTTTAGTTAGAGTTATAGTTTAGTTTAGTTTTAGTTAAGAGTTTTTGTTTAGAGTGGTTGTTTAGTCTTAGTCAAGAGTTTTAGTTTAGAGTTTTAATTTAGAGTCCTAGCTTAGAGTTTTTAGTTAGAGTTATAGTTTAGTTTAGTTTTAGTTGAGAGTTTTAGCTTAGAGTTGTAGTTTAGTGTTAGTTAAGAGTTTTAGTTAAGAGTTTAGAGTTTTAGTTTAGACTTAGTTAAGAGCTTTAGTTTAGAGTTTAGAGTTTTAGTTTAGTTTAGTTTAGTTTTAGTTAAAAGTTTTACTTTAGAGTCTTAGCTTAGAGTTTTAGTTTAGTTTAGTTTTAGTTAAGACTTTTAGTTTAGAATTAGTTTTAGTAGTTTAGTTTTAGTTTATAGTTTTAGTTTAGAGTTTTACTTTAGAGTTTTAGTTAGAGTTATAGGTTATTTTAGTTTTAGTTAAGAGTTTGGTTTAGAGTTTCGAGTTTTAGTTTAGAGTCTTAGCTTAGAGTTTTTAGTTGGAGTTATAGTTTAGTATAGTTTTAGTTAAGAGTTTTAGTTTAGAGTTGTAGTTTAGTTTTAGTTAAGAGTTTTAGTCTAGAGACTTAGCTTAGAGGTTTAGATAAAGTTATAGTTTAGTTTAGTTTTAGTTAAGAGTCTTAGTGTAGATTTTCAGTTAATAGTTTTGTTTTAGTTTAGTTTTAGTTAAGAGTTTAGAGTATTAGTTTAGAGTCTTAGCTTAGAGTATTTAGTTAGAGTTATAGTTTATTGTTAGTTAAAAGTTTTAGTTTAAAGTTGCAGTTTAGTTTTAGTTTAAGAGTTTTAGTTTAGAGTTTAGAGTTTTATTTTTAGAGTCTTAGCTTAGAGTTTTAGTTAGAGTTATAGTTTAGTTTAGGTTTAGTTAAGAGTTTTAGTTTAGAGTTGTAGTTTAGTTTTATAAAAGAGCTTTTGTTTCGAGTTTTAGTTTCGAGTCTTAGCTTAGAGTTTTAGTTTGAGTTATAGTTTAGTTTAGTTTTAGTTAAGAGTTCTAGTTTAGAGTTGTAGTTTAGTTATAAGTTTTATTTATGAGTTTTAGTTTAGAGTTTAGAGCTTTAGTTTAGAGTCTTAGCTTAGAGTTTTAGTTAGAGTTATAGTTTAGTTTATTTTGAGTTAAGAGTTCTAGTTTAGCGTTGTAGTTTAATTTTAGTTAAGAGCTTTAGTTTAGAGTTTAGTTTAGAGTCTTAGCTTGGAGTTTTAGTTAAAGTTATAGTTTAGTTTAGCTTTAGTTAATAGTTTTCGTTTAGAGTTGTAGTTTAGTTTTAGTTAAGAGTTTTAGTTTAGAGTCTTAGCTTAGAGTATTAGTTAGAGTTATACCTTAGTTTAGTTTTTGTTAAGAGTTTTAATTCAGAGTTGTACTTTAGTTTTAGTAAAGAGTTTTAGTAAGAGTTAGAATTTACTTTAGTTTGAGTTAAGAGTTCTAGTTCAGCGTTGTAGTTTAGTTTTAGTTAAGATTTTTAGTTTCGAGTTTTAGTTTCGAGTCTTAACTTAGAGTTTTAGTTAGAGTTATAGTTTAGTTTAGCTTTAGTTAATAGTTTTTGTTTAGAGTTGTAGTTTAGTTTTATTTAAGAGTTTTAGTTTAGAGTTTAGAGTTTTAGTTTAGAGTCTTAGCTTAAAGTTTTAGTTATAGTTATAGCTTAGTTTTGTTTTTGTTAAGAGTTTTAGTTTATAGTTGTACTTAAGTGTTAGTAAAGAGTTTTAGTAAGAGTTAGAATTTAGTTTAGTTTGAGTTAAGAGTTCTAGTTTAGCGTTGTAGTTTATTTTTAGTTAAGAGTTTTAGTTTGGAGTTTAGAGTTGTAGTTTAGAGTCTTAGCTTAGAGTTTTAGTTAGAGTTATAGCTTAGTTTAGTTTTTGTTTAGAGTTTTAGTTTAGAGTTTTAGTTTAGAGTTTTAGTTTAGAGTCTTAGCTTAGAGTTTTAGTTAAAGTTATAGTTTACTTTAGTTTTAGCTAAGAGTTCTGTTTAGAGTTGTAGTTTATTTTAGTTATGAGTTTTAGTTTAGAAATTAGTGTTTTAGTTTAGAGTCTTAGCTTAGAGTTTTAGTTAGAGTTATAGTTTAGTTTAGTTTTAGTTAAGAGTTTTAGTTTAGAGTTTTTAGAGTCTTAGCTTAGAGTTATAGTCTAGTTTAGCTTTAGTTAAAAGTTTTAGTTTAGAGTTGTAGTATAATTTTTGTTTAGAGTTTAAAGTTTTAGTTTAGAGTCTTGGCTTAGAATTTTAGTTAGAGTTCTAGCTTAGTTTCATTTTGGTTACGAGTTTTTGTTTAGAGTTTAGAGCTTTAGTTTAGAGTCTTAGCTTAGAGTTTTAGTTAGAGTTATAGTTTAGCTTAGTTTTAGTTAAGAGTTTAAGTTTAGTTTTAGTTAAGAATTTTAGTTTAGAGTTTAGAATTTTAATTAGAGTCTTAGCTTACCGTTATAGTTAGAGTTATAGTTTAGTTTGGTTTTAGTTAAGAGTTTTAGTTTAGAGTTATAGTTTTGTTTTAGTTAAGAGTTTCAGTTTAGAGTTTTAGTTTAGAGTCATAGCTTAGAGTTTTAGTTAGAATTATTGTTTAGTCTAGTTTTAGTTACAAGTTTTAGCTTAGAGTTGCAGTTTATTTTAGTTAAGAGTTTTAGTTTTGAGTTTAGAGTTTTAATTTAGGGTTTTAGATTAGAGTTTCAGTTAGAGTTCTAGCTTAGTTTCGTTTTAGTTAAGAGTTTTTGTTTAGAGTTGTAGTTTAGATTTAGTTAAGAATTTTAGTTTAGAGTTTAGAGCTTCAGTTTAGAGTCTTAGCTTAGAGTTTTAGTTAGAGTTAAAGTTTAGCTTAGTTTTAGTTAAGAGTTTAAGTTTAGTTTCGTTTTAGTTAAGAGTTTTAGTTTAGAGTTTTAGTTTACTTTTAGTTAAGAATTTTAGTTTAGAGTTTAGACTTTTAGTTTAGAGTCATAGCTTAGCGTTATAGTTAGAGTTATAGTTTAGTTTAGTTTTAGTTAAGAGTTTTAGTATAGAGTTATAGTTTTGTTTTAGTTAAGAGTTTCAGTTTAGACTTTAGGTTTAGAGTCTTAGCTTAGAGTTTTAGTTAGAGTTATTGTTTAGTTTAGTTTTACTTAAGAGTTTTAGCCTACAGTTCTAGTTTAGTTTTAGTTAAGAGTTTTAGTTTAGAGTTTAGAGTTTTATTTTAGAGTTTAGAGTTTTAGCTTAGAGTCTTAGCTTAGAGTTTTAGTTAGAGTTATAGTTTAGTTTCGCTTTATTTAAAAGTTTTAGTTTAAATTTGTACTTTAGTTTTAGTTAAGAGTTTTAGTTTAGTTTTAATTAGAATTATAGTTTTAGTTTAGTTTTAAGTTTGGTTCAAGATTTTTAGTTTGGTTTTAGTTAGGATTTTTAGTTTAGAGTCTTGGCTTAGAGATTTAGTTTAGTTATACTTTATTTTAGTTATAGTTTAGTTTTAGCTTGGAGTTTTAGATTAGAGTATTAGTTTTGAGTTTTAGTTTAGAATCTTATATTGTTTTTTTTCACTAGCAGTAACAATTTTTCATCAGTAATAACAAGTTATCTGTTAGAAGTAACAAGTTTTCTCTCAAAGATACAAAATTTTTCTTAGAAGTAACCATTGTTTTGATTATGATAACAAGTTTTCTGTCAGCAGTACCAAGTTATCCTCAACCCTATCAAATTTTCTCATCGAAGTAACAACTTTTTCCTTAATACTAACAAACTTTTACTTAAGGCTATTAAATTTCTCTTAGAAGTAAGAGGTTTTTCTTAATAGTAACAAATATTTTCTAATAACACCAAGTTTTCCGTCAAAGATAACAAATTTCGCTTAGAAGTAGCAATTTTTCTGTTAGAATTAGAAAGTTTACTGTCAAAGTTAGGTTTCTCCACGTTTAAGTTAGGTTCATCTAACTTAGGTTAACATGAGCGCTCATATGAACCTAAGTTAGATGAACCCAACTTATACGTAGGGAGACCTACGTTTCGTCATGTGACGAAACAGGCGCTTGAAATCCAATACTATTTTCCCTATGCTAATGTTCATACCTGTGCATTTGAAATACAATACTATTTCCCCATGTTAATTTCCCTGTGTTAATTCCCCTACCTGTGCGCTTGAAATCCAATACTATCTTTCCTATGGCTTCCTTGATGTCAGAGGGCTGTCATAGAAATTCAAAAGGGGTTCGTCACAGGAATACACGGGGGTGTGTCACTTGATGTCAGAGGGCTCCCCTAGAAATCCAATGCTAATTTCCCCATGCTAATTTCCCTGTGTTAATTTCCGTATGTGTGTCGTAGAAACTGGAACCCTCTCACTGCTAACAATACATAAAACACCGATCCTGCTCTGTTCTCCGGTGAGCCTGTGCATTCAGTTTCAATTTTGAATGGTTTTATGTGTAGTGATACCGTTTCTTTTAACGTAAGTATTCCAGTATCTAGTTCTCCATGGGCCTCCTTACGTTCTAAATGGTCTGTCAGGAAGGAAATCTTGGGATCTTACCGACGTAGGACTTTTCCGGAAAGTTTGTGAGGATATTTTGACTAAAATAAAAGTTCCCTACCACCTCCTTCAATCTTCTTCTGCAGTTAGGGATGATCCTGAGCTTCGCTTACAGCTTAATCTATATTGTGAACAAATTATTCATGCTATTAGATGTGCTGATCATGCAGCTGTGCCTGTTCGCAAGTCTCGAGCGAAAACGGAAAAATATGGTTGGTGTCGAAATCCAATTTGAGTTAGGGCTTGTTCCCAGGCTAAAGTATGGTTGCATATATGGCAAGAGTGTAATAGGCCTAGAGTTGGTGTTGTAAATACCGTCCGTATTTATACGAAAAGAAAGTTTTGTAAAGCACTCCGTGATCATGCTGCCAACATCAAAGCTGAACTGGCGGCAAAAATCGCTGACGATCTAAATTTGCTTTGGAAGTCTCGCCCCGGTCTATTTACTGATTTTAGTGCTTTTGAAATACCCGAGTGTTTATTTATAGTGATAGTGGGTGGCTCATTTTTTTGCCCAGTTGAAAGCCCCTAATAGCCAACAGGCTAAAAGTTTGATGATGAAATTAAGAGTTTTTTGAACATTTGAGCTAGACCCAAGCAGGTAATCGTTGGAGGTAATTTGATTAAAGAGGTTATACCGAAGCTTAAAAAGAAGTTTTCTTTTGGTTCGGATGAGATTTGTCTGCGCCATTTTGAATTTGCCAGCGATTACATTGTTGACCATATCGTTTTACTGTTTCAGATGATTTTTAAAGTAGGAGTTGTAACCGATTGCTTATGTGTTCGTGTTATAACTCCGGTTTTGAAAAAAAAGGAAACTGCTTTCTCAATGTTCGTCTTATAGGCCCATTACAGTTTCTAGTGTGTTTTCAAAGATTTTTGAGTCGTTGATTATTGATCATATTCGTCAACAGTGTGTCATGCCTCCTTTTCAGTTAGGGTTTCAACCGCATCTCGGTTGCTGCCAAGCTTTAAGGAGTTTATGCACAATATTAAAGGATGCTGAAAGGTCAGGTAGCCCTTTAGCTAATGGTGCATATGACATTAGTAATGCTTTCGGATCTCTAATTCATTCTCAGGCCATGCATGAGTTATTAAAAAGGGGGGATATCTGTTAATGTAGTTCAACCTCTTTATTGTATGTATAGAGACATCCAAGTACGTTTAAAGATTGGATCCTCGCTTCTTCCTTCAGAACTCCGTGTGAATATTGGAATGAAACAAGGGGCCATTACCTCTCCTACTATTTATAGTAACGCAACACTAGGAGCCCAAGGGCATTTATCGCCTTGCTGTATATTTACCAGTGTTAGTGTGTCTGTTTTATGTTATGCGAATGACGTTCTTAGCCTAAGTAGGGCTGTATTTAGTTTGGAAAAAGTTTTAGAGAGATTGCTAAGAATGATAAGGAGATTAGTTTTTCTTTAAATGCGTTCTTAATTTTAGCCGTTCTGAAACCCCTGATAGAGTAAACTTGGTGATTCTGATGTTGTACTATTGCAGGAATCTGTGTACCTTGGCTTACCTATTGGTACATCCATGAAGTCAACTCGGAAATCAGTTATTGCCCGAACTGAACTTAAGATCCGTAATGCGTATGCTGGTGCAGTTGAATCACAGCTGAATCTTGGTAGACGCCACCTTGCGAAAGTATACAATGCTGTTTCTCTCCCTCATGTTCTATACCTAGTTCCTTTTTGGGATATTTTATCAATCAGATAAAATAGAAATCAGGAGGGCATATTTCAAATATTTAAAGCTCCTTATCCGGGTTCCTCATTGGACTAGAATGGTAGACTACGGGAGAGATACAGCTTGCCGGATCCTCTTGATGCTGCATGTATGATTTTTTCCAAGCTGGCAGGTTATTTATCCGTCGAACCTCCCTTGGAATGATTTGAAATGTTTTTTGAATGCTAGTCTCTTTTTATTTTTTATTTATTTATTCATTTTTTTTTTGCTGGGTTATTATTATTATTTTTCTTTATTTTTTTTTTATTTTAGTATTTATATTTTTATTGTTTTCATATATATATTTATATATATATATATATATATATATATATATATATATATATATATATATTTTATATATATATATATATATATATATATATATATATATATATATATATATATATATATATATCTATATATATATATATATATATATATATATATATATATATATATATATATATATATATATATATATATATATATATATATATATATATATATATATATATATTGTATTGATTTTTATGATGCATTTAAAGAGGTTTACCACCCTTGGAGTGGCTTACTAATCTGAATTGTTTATTTTATTGAGTTTTAACTAGAACGAATTTGCTCCTGTTTTTGTATATGTTTTTTTTTTCATTTTCTTTCTTTCTATTATACTCCCTCCCTCAATCAATTAATCAATTTTATTCAATCAATAAACTCAACAAAATACACTTCAATATAAACTCCCCCGTAAGGCTCTATGGCCAGGAAAAAAACAGGAAAGAAACCAAAATGAAACAAATACTTAAAAACCAAAACATTTTCAACATCATACATTCACACCTTTAAGAGACTCAACAAAAGAGAAATCATAAGATATAAAAAAAAATCATAAGATACAATGATCATCATAAAAAAAAAACTTAATTACTAACTAGAAAATCTCTAACATAATTTTTGAACATACCAAACGAGTGGCAGCTTTGTTCAGACACAGGGAGCGTGTTCCAAATCCTGTTGCAAGTTGTCAAAGGGTTGAAATCAGACCTCACTGATGAAGTATGAAGAATCTGTAAACTGCTGGAAGTGCGGAGGTGATAATTCGATTGATCAGGAACACAAGATATATTATTACATAGAGCAGCAGGAAGATGACCGTGTAACTGTAAAAAGATGAAAGAAGAACAAGAAAGAAAATAGAGAGATTTAAAATCAAGCAAGGGTTTAAGTGAAGATCGATTAGTTTCCTTAATAAGAGTCCTTGCTTAACCATAAATTTTTGACCATCAAAGAAAAGGGAAAAGTTGACATCCAAATAACAGAACAATATGAAACATAAAACTGAACTAGGCTACAGAACAAGATTCTAAGAATCGACCCTGAAAATATGTGTTTGAGCTTTCTAAGGATTCCGAGGCTCCTGGAGACTCATTTTGATCAGGTCGATATGATGCTTGAAGGAAAGATTTTCGTCAAGAAAGATGCCTAATAATCAAACGTAACAATCCCTAGGTCTAATTAGAGAACCTCTTGATACGTGTATTTCATTTAAGTCAGGGAAAGCCTTTGAAACTCTGGAGAAAATGAGAAAAAATGACTTCCCGACATTTAAGGCAAGATAATTTACATCAAATCATTGGATAACTCCTTCAAAAAGGGCATTTATCTTTGAACGAAGATCAGACTCAGTTCTACCAGCTGTGCCAAAAGTACTGTCATCAGCAAAAGCAATAAGTGCATCCGGTAAGGACGAACTCCTGTCACAACTAGTGACGGATGCTTGTTGACAAAGACGACACCAAATGGTAGGTTTAAAATTTTTAACCGCATTAATAAGGTCATTGACGTAGATTAAAAAGAGTATCGGCCCAATAACAGATCCTTGTGGAACGCCAAACTCTATTCCCGAAGGGTTAAAAAATTGCGGATCAACCGAGATGACTCGACCAGATAAATATTATAGAAACCAGGAATAAACATTCCCTCTTATACCAATATGGGACAGTTTCCAAAGAAGAATCTTGTCTGTTAATGAGTCGAATGCTTTTCGTACATCGAGAAAAACAGCAGCAGGTATCAGACCAGAGTCAAGAACTGAATGTAAATAATTCAAAAGAGTTGCGCATACAAGCTCAGTTGAGTGCTTCGCCCTAAAACCAAACTAAAAATCATAAAAAAAGTGTTTAGAATTAAGAAAATTAAGAAGTCGAAAAAGCATAGCTTTTTCAAATATTTTACTAAACACTGATAAAAGGGATATGGGACGATAATTTGCAGGATCATTCCTTGATCCACCTTTAAAAAGAATTGTAACGCGAGCACGCTTTAAAGCACTTGGAAAAACACAATTTTCAAAGAAAAGATTGATAAGTCTCGTGAGGGCAGAAATGAGGACAGGAAGAATGAACTTTACAACCTTAGTCGGAACACGGTCTGGGCAAGAAGATGAAGAACCCCTCAAACCAATGATGATTCTGGCTATTTCAGCTTCAGAGGCAGGTTCCAATGCCATTGATGTAGAACAAGGCGGTCCAAGATAAGACCTAAAATCAGGTAGAGAAGAAGAAGGACTTACAGAAGAGGCTGTAGTTTTGCCGATATTAGCAAAATAGGAAGTAAACGCATCTTGAACTTTTAGCTCACCCTCTACATTTTTGCCTTCCTTCACAATACTTGAAGGGGCAGAAGGAGGCAGAGAAGATGGCCTGATAACAGATTTGATTACTTGCCATGTCTTCCTAGTGTCTTTACCACACGCAGAGAATTTTCTGTAATAAAATAACAATTTGGCATTTCGACAAAGCGAATTGTAAACTCTTCTATAAGCTTTGAAAAGTTGAAGTCGAGAATCACGATAAGATGGCTTAGAGGACCTGTAAGCCTTCCAAAGATTATTTTTCTTCCTCCAATTTCTAAGGAGTTCCGGAGTCATCCAAGGATTCAAAGAGGTTGTTCTTTTCGATGCCGGATTCGACTGGGGCGCAACACATGTATCCAAGGTAACTTCTTTCACAGAATCATGAAAATAATAAAACAAAGAACCTAAATCAGATTCATTTTCAGAAATACTCCACAAACAACCCGTCAACGGTGACCTAAGAAGATGCAAATCCTGATCATTAAATTTTAAAGAGGAAAAACCAGCTCCTTGGTTCCTCCTTGGCAACGCATCGGAAAAATAATACTTGAAAAAAACAGAAAAATGGTCTGAGATATCACTCGTCATTAAAAAATTTTGCACCAAGGTCAACGATGAAAAAATATTGTCAAGCAAAGAAGCAGTTGTGCTAGTAATGCGAGTTGGAATGCATGCAGAAGGTATTGTTCCACAAGCAAGCATTGTTGAAAGAAAATCCAAGGACGAGGATGACCTCCGGTCACACAAATTAAGGTTGAAGTCGCCCATAACGACAAGTTCACATGAATGAAGTTGGATTGTTTCCAAAACCTCATCAAGAATTTGAAGGAAAGAGGGAACAGATCTACTAGGAGACCAGTATATATTACCAACAATCAAAGTTTTAGCTTTGGTTTTAATCTCAACAAAGATAGATTCAAAAATTCCTTCTTCATTTCTTGACAGGTCACGTCTAACAGAGTACTGAAGACATTCCGAAACTTAAACAGCAAGGCCACCTCTTACCATCCTACTTCGATTTAAACATTCCATCTTGTACCCAAAGAGATGCAATAGGGATTCATTTTTCGAATCAAGGAAAGTCTCACAAAGACCAATAAAATCAGTGTGGCCACTACGCACTATTTTTTTCAACTCATCAAATGAAGAAAAAAGGCCTTGTACATTAAGCTGAAGCACAGAGAAACTACCATCTCGTTTGGATACTCGACCTAAATCCAATACATATTTACTACTAACTGAAAAATGGGGATTTGATGGTCATTTATTAGACTGACCTACTGAATTATTAATCAAACTAAGAAAATCTATTGTATTATTTTCAAATTGAAGCAGTCGCTCACCCATGGAGGATATGTCACCCGAACTAGAGTCAAACAAAATCAAACTCAAAGAAATAAACTAATAAAGTCAAAACAATTAAATCTGAAATAAGGAATAGTGGATAGGGAAAAAAACACCAAAAATACATAAAGAAGGAAAAAAAGCAGGGACACAAAGGGACAAAAAAAATGAAAATTAAGTAGAGGCAGAAGAATAAAAAAAAAGAAAAAACGAAAAAAAAGAAAAAACGAAAACAAAAAACAAACAAACAAATCATAACTTCTAATGCAACCAGCAATAGACCTTATTTTCTTTATTGCTGACCCTACACTAGGCTTTGCCCATGTATGGCCCTAATCCGACCATGCATTATGCTGACCGTTCTTGTCCTTAGCCGCATTCAAAATGTTCCGGCGACGCTTTGTTAGGAACTCTGATATACGAATACCAGTAGATTCAAGTCTAGCTTTTGCTTTAAACACTTTTCGGCCTGTATCTTTGCTATAAAATTTAACAATGATCGGATCAACTCTAGTAGAACGTTCTTCAGTCTGTGGGGTCTGATTATTCAGGCGGAAACGGTACACATTGATCAGATCAGAAGGCGAGAGTTCAGTCAGAGACATTTTGCTGTTCAGAATTTGAAGTATTGCCGTGCGACTTTCCACACTGGGTAACTGTTTGGCCCCATGACACACAAGGCTGTCGAATAGGGACTCCTGATCAAAATCATCCAGGTTTGTTTCAATTCGAATGATTCTGTCCTCGAGATTCTCAATTTGAGTTCTCAGACCCTTTAAAGCAATTCATGCCAGAGTAGTTAATTTAACTCTATTTTCGCAAACTTCAGATTAAACTCGAGTGTGATTGCATCATAAACCTGGCTGATTATTAGTTCAGCAGGCTCTTTCATTGACCTTGCATCATTAAATTTTTCAGTCACTTTCTGAGGTATATTGTCAAGCAAATCACTTTCTGTCTTCTCTAGCTGGGCTTCAGTAGCAACTAATTGCTCATAAATTTGGGCAACGCTGGAAGAAACCAAGGTGGACATAACTTTACCTCTAGCTTTCAGGGCTAAAAATGTCTGCGAAAGAGTCTGGTAAATTTCAGGAGTATTTGAAAGCTCGGCAAATACTTTTTTAACAGCAGGCGTGGATGAATCAGTCGTTTTATGGTCATATTTTTGAAGATTCGCATCAATGTGCCTGAATTCATCGTGACTTCCCTAGCAAAAAAGATGTATGTAGGCTTCCCTTTTGAGTCCTTACCAGGCTGAATAACTCTTACTGGCCAAAGAGGATAGTTCTTGAATTTAACCAGCGCAAAATCAAACTGCTTGAAAAGCTGCATAATTATTAAAAATCTGATTAAAATGAGCCGATAAACAAGACAAAAAGACTTATCTTTTAGTGAGGGCCGAGCCTCAGTAGTGTCTTATATGAAGGTTTCAATTACCCATGGAATTACACAAGAAATTACAGTACAGTTTGACGTACACATTTTAAAAAGCGAGCAAACCTTTACCTATAAAGTGGTCAAACACGTTTTGACAGTATAATTGAGATTATATAACGCAACCAGACTGGTTTTTGCTATTGATATCAATTACACATGGAATTACACAAGAATATACACTACAGTTTGACGTGCACATTGCAAAAAGTTATCAAAACTTTTATACCTATAAAGTGAACAAACACTTTATGGAACTATGGTTGAGAATGTATAACGCAGGCAGATGGGTGCTGTGCTGTGGCAGGAATTGCTTGCGAAAAACCCAAATGAATGACTTGAAATGAAATTTTTAACAAGAAATCTCTGAAAAGTGTTTTGGGGAGATGGGGCGATGACAGAAGCGTGGGTTTTTCACAAGCAATTCGTGCCACAGTACAGAACTATAACTAATCTAAGACACGCTTGTGTCATCGCCCCATCCCCCCAAAAACACTTTTCAGACATTTCTCGTTAAAATTTTTATTTCAAGTCATTCATTTGGGTTTTTCGCAAGTAATTCGTGCCACAGTACAGCACTATAACTAGTCTAAGACATCCACTCTGTCATCGCCCCATCTCCCCAAAAAAGAATCTTCTCGTTAAAAAATTTTATTTCAAGTAATTCATTTGGGTTTATCACAAGCAATTCGTGCCACAGCACAGCACTATAACTACTCTAAGACATGCTTCTGTCATCGCCCCATCTCCCCAAAATCACTTTTCAGAGATTTCTCGTTAAATATTTTTTCAAGTCATTCATTTGGGTTTTTCACAAGCAATTCGTGCCACAGTACAGCACTATAACTACTCCAAGACACGCTTGTGTCATCGCCCCATCTCCCCAAAAAACACTTTTCAGACATTTCTCGTTAAAATTTTTGTTTCAAGTCATTCATTTGGGTTTTTCTCAAGCAATTCGTGCCACAGTAAAGCACTTTAACTACTCTAAGACATCCACTCTGTCATCGCCCCATCTCCCCAAACAAAAATTTTCAGACATTTCTCATTAAAAATTTTATTTAAAGTCGTTCATTTGGGTTTTTCACAAGCAATTCGTGCCACAGCAGAGCACTATAACTATTCTAAGACACACTTCTGTCATCGCCCCATCTCCCCAAAAACACTTTTCAGAGATTTGTCGTTTAATTTTTTTTTCAAGTCATTCATCTGGGTTTTTTACAAGCAATTCGTGCCACAGTACAGCACTATAACTACTCTAAGACACGCTTGTGTCATCGCCCCATCTCCCCAAAACCACTTTTCAGACATTTCTCGTTAAAATTTTTATTTTAAGTCATTCATTTGGGTTTTTCGCAAGCAATTCGTGCCACAGTACAGCACTATAACTACTCTAAGACAACCACTCTGTCATCGCCCCATCTTCCCAAAAACAATTTTCAGACATTTCTCATTAAAATTTTTATTTCAAATCATTCACTTGGGTTTTTCACAAGCAATTCGTGTCACAGTAAAGAACTATAAATACTATAAGACACGCTTCTGTCATTGCCCCATGCCCCCAAAAACACTTTTCAGACATTTCTCGTTAAAATTTTTATTTCAAGTCATTCATTTGGGTTTTTTGCAAGCAATTCGTGCCACAGTACAGCACCATAACTAGTCTAAGACATCCACTCTGTCATCACCCCATCTCCCCAAAAAATAATTTTCAGACATTTTTCGTTAAAAATTTTATTTCAAGTCTTTCATTTGGGTTTTTCACAAGCAATTCGTGCCACAGCACAGCACTATAACTACTCTAAGACACGCTTCTGTCATCACTCCATCTCCCCAAAAACACTTTTCAGAGATTTCTCGTTAAATTTTTTTTAAAGTCATTCATTTGGGTTCTTCGCAAGCAATTCATGCCACAGTACAGCACTCTCACTAGTCTAAGACATCCACTCTGTCATCCCCCCATCTCCCCTAAAACGATTGTCAGACATTTCTCGTTAAAAATTTTTTTTCAAGTCATTGATTTGGGTTTTTCACAAGAAATTCGTGCCACAGTACAGAACTATAACTACTATAAGACACGCTTCTGTCATCGCCCCATCTCCCCAGAAACATTTTTCAGACATTTCTTGTTAAAACTTTATTTTCAAGTAAATCATCAGTGTTTTCGAAAGCAAGTCATGGAAGAGTACAGCACTATAACTAGTCTAAGACATCCACTCTGTCATCGCCCCATCTCCCCAAAAACACTTTCCAGACATTTCTTGTTAAAAATTTTAAATCAAGTCATTCATTTGGGTTTTTCGCAAGCAATTATGCCACAGCACGGCACTATAACTACTCTAAGACACGCTTCTGTCATCGCCCCATCTCCCCAAAAACACTTTTCAGACATTTCTTGTTAAAACTTTATTTTCAAGTAATTCATACTGGTTTTCGAAAGCAATTCGTGTCACAGTACATCACTATAACTACCACTCCTTTTATTCGAATCCAATTACCAATCAAGTTATCGTATATAGAGTAACCTCCGCTCTCTCTGATTGGCCCTAAGAAATGATCATATAGTCCAATTCGCAAATGCTAAACCTTTTATTTTTTGCAAATAGAGTTATTTTTTTGGTAAATGATTCAATAGCATATGCTATCGATTCTAGACATGTTGCATTCCTAATCAAACTCGATGAGATGCCTTTAAGCTAGAGGTTATCAAACTCTTTGATAGGTTCCACTCACTCTCTTTGAAAAGGTTGACAATTTCTCGTTTCTGATTAAAAAAAAATAAAATAAAACACACTATGATGAAAGTGCTTCAAAAACCCATCTGGCTGCGTTATACATTCTCAACCATAGTTCCATAACGTGTTTGTTCACTTTATAGGTATAAAAGGTTTGATCGCTTTTTGCAATGTGCACGTCAAACTATAGTGTATATTCTTGTGTAATTCCATGTGTAATTGATATCAATAGGAAAAACCAGTCTGGTTGCGTTATATAATCTTAATTATACTCTCAAAACGTGTTTGACAACTTTATAGGTAAAGGTTTGCTCGCTTTTTAAAATGTGCACGTGAAACTGTACTGTATATTCTTGTGTAATTCCATGTGTAATTGAAACCTTTATATAAGACACTACTAGCCTCACTCGTGCATCCGAGTGGATTTCAAATCCAACCTGTGGGAAGTCGGCCCGCCTGCCTTTCCTGCACGGTACTGAACAGTGCACGGTAACGCACAGGCCTTAAAACTGCCAATTTTACACTAAAATAGGCCTTCGAAATAAGATAATCTAATCAAATACATTCAATAATAATCCAAAAATCCAAGTTATCAGCTATCTATACAATAAACAGCTTATCCAAACGATTTATCGTGATGCACTCAATCGCAATTGCGCAATATAACAAAGCATAAAAGTAACAAAGCAAAGCAACAAATATAAAGTCGTCATGCTTTGTATTTTTGATGGGTTGAAAAAAATTAATTAATAACAGCGTAGAGCAGAAATATTCCCTGAAATCAACAGAGATTATATATCAATTTTTACCTCCACCCCCACCCCTTTCTTAGAACTAAATATGTGTTTAACAGCAACAAGTAAAAAAACACGGAATTTACCTAACACAGTGACAATTATGTAAACTTAAGAATATGTTGTCTTTATATCCAAGAGCCGTATTCAGCACACTACGTATATAAATGAAATGAAACTTATAGTAAAACGGGATCTTTAAAACTAAAATTGAAAACTTAAGACAGTCCCAAGTTTGTTGAATTATAAGGGAAAGCCAGTGTTTATTTGTTTTGTTTTTTCCAGGGATGAATTTACCGAACCAAAAGCCCTAGAAGATAGGGAGAGGGCTCATTCAAGCCAAAAATTAAAGGTTTAAGTGACCAAATATAATGGAGGGTATCTAGTCCCCTTCCCATGCCCCTTTTCTCGTAAAGACATCTGAATGGAATTTTGAGATAGCAATTTGCTTTTATCATAATTGAAAGGTCCAATAAATATGTCTCTGGGAAAGACATAACCCCCTATAGCCCATAGCGAAAGGGTGGTAATTGTCAATTGCAATTTGTCCATTGTTTACGGATAGTATTTGTTATTGGGAAACATACGGACATTTTTCGTGGGGGAGTTTTAGGAGGGGGGAGTGATTTCCCGGGGGAAAATTTTTCAGCAGGGAGGAAATTCTCTGGGAAGAATTTGCCTAAATTTACCTACAGAATTCCTTTTATTTGTCTTTCTTTCATTTTGGATGCACAATTTTACACATGGAGAAAAAGTTACGGCGAAATTGTCCGGGGGATGTTTTCAGCGGGGATCAAATTGTCTGGCAGAATTTTTCCGTGGAAAAATGTGGGTAATGTCTACAATGGTGCTGAAGGGTGACACATCCCTTCTTATTATGTAAAAGGTTTCTGGCGCTATATTTGAATGCTTTATTGAACTGAAGTGATTTGCTTCATAATACAGCGATGTATTACCAAGGAGGGGCTGTAGATCATTGTGTAGAGAGGGGGTGGGGGATAGGATGCCTAAAAAAGTACGTTTCAATGCTCTAATTTTTTAAGCCTCATTGAGCTTTCGGATGAAAGTTGAATGCGTTTTTGGGACTTGTCTAATCCTTCTTGGTTCCACGTATATTTTTGTTTACAACTTTGATATTGATGCTAAAGAGATGGGGAGTAGTAGTGTCCTTGTGTCCTTCTCGTGACTAAGTTGATTCAGGTTATGTTTCCCAATGACAAATCCTTCATGTCTAAAATGGACAAATTAGATAGTTTAAAATTTTTCCCAGGGGGGTGTGAGTAGTATCCCCTCACTACTTTTGACAACACCTATAGCGGATTAAGACGGGATTCCGACAACACCCCTGGCAAGATTCCGAAAACACCCCTGGCAAGATTCTGATCACATTTCCTGGCTAGATTCCCGGGATTCCAGGTGTTTCAGTATTTTATATGATTAATCGGAATGTGGTGGGAATATTTAATAAGTAGCAATAATAGGAGTTACTAGTTCATGTGCAACACGGTTACAGGTGTTCTATTGAAGGGAACACAACTGGCGACACACCCTCGCGCTTTAAATTAGTCCTTAGGAAAATAGCATGGGCTTTTAAATTACAGATAGGAAAATAGCATAAAATTTTAAAGTCATCCCCTGTGACGTCAAGACATCCATAGTAGTTTCCCATAGGATTCGTGTGACATCCCTAGGAAAAACAGCATAGAATTTCCATGACACATACAAGAAAATACCATAGGATTCCTGTGACATGCCACGTTTCGAGCTGGCACACTTCCCATGACACCCCCAGGTGTTCCAATATTTCCCCTAGCAACCGCCAGTTGTATCGATTCGTAGTCATTTTTGACACATTATTTTTCCGGAAGAAGTTCCTCCCTCTAAAATAGAAGGCCGCCCCCATTTAGGGGTCTAGACGTCTCTTCCGTATTTTGCGTCCCTTGTCCAAGGACCTCTAAAAATAGGAATCCCATGCAAAGCCTTCGTGTCCTGGGGCGCAACAAATAGCTGGCAGAAAGACGACTTTCCATCAGTCCTGTTTGTATTCTAGAACGTGACACAACTCTATTAAAAAATAATGGATAATTCTCGTTATCAAGAGGTACCCTGTGTTATACCCTGTGTTATATTATTTCCTAACCCCCCCCTCCTCCAAGCCCCATCGTTCCCTCCACCACATCATGTTGTCTACACTCATTTTCAGATCATATTATCCCCTATTTACCATGTAGCAATCCCAAACCCCATCCTGAATCAGGGGAGAATTAATCTATTGAAAAGAAATTATTCTTTTTGGTAACAACGTTATTCGAGAAGAGCAGTCTTTTTTTCCTCATACCTTTAAAAGCAAAGAACACAATCCATCAAATATCTCATGTTTTGTGGTCCAAACAAAGACATCTGTTATAGACCAGGCCGCTATTTCTGTAACCCTATGGAAGGGGTGCAATGTCGACAAAATTGACGCAATAAATCTTACGGAGAATGACCTGTTTTTAATCAAATTAGGTCAGTAGTTCTAGTTTTATTTTCGCAAGTTGTGTAATAAGAAATTTGATTTCTAAGCCTAGCTTATTCCTCGCAAGTTCTACTTTTTGCTTTTCTTGGGGTAATGAGACTGGGTGAATAATTTGAGGTCAGGATTTTATATTCAATTAAATATGTGGTCGAAACAAACTTCGTACTCTAAAACTTCCAACTAAGACTGTCAACAAAATTGACGCAATAAACCTTACGGGGAATGACCTATTTTTAACCCGCTTAGGACAGTAATTCTAGTCTAGTTTTATTTTTGGCAAGTTGTGTAATAAAACATTTGATTCCTAAGCCTAGCTTATTCCTCGCAAATTCTACTTTTTTCTTTTCTTGGGGGAATGAGACTGAGTGGATAATTAAAGGTCAGGATTTTATATTCAATTAAATATGTCTCTTGTGATCTAAACAAACTACGTACTCTAAAACTTCCAACTAAGATTGTCAACAAAATTGACGCAATAAGCCTAACGTGGAATGACCTATTTTTTTTTATCAACTTAGGTCAGTCATTCTAGTTTTAATTCTTGCAAGTTGTGCAATAAAACATTTGATTTCTAAGTCTAGCCTATACCTTGCAAATTTTACTCTTTGCTTTCTCAGAAAGGGGTTAGGGGGGATGAGACGAGTGGGTAGTGTATTTCCTACTGGGTGGGTATTTCCAGGGCGCGTACCATAAAATATTCCCTTATTCATCATACACATGTTATTAGTTGAATTGTATACCTTTCTAGAGCGTCCTTAGCTTTGATATTAATTCATTAGAGAGAAAAAATCAGTCCTAGGTGGCGGGATTTTATCCGCACCCTAGATGATTAATACCTTAAGAGGGTTTCTAGACAAAATTATGCCTTCCGATAATTTGTTTATACTAAATCTTATTTCAGCTATTCTCTTCTTCTCTAGAAGAGGGTGCTATTTGCAATAAATACGGTTTTTTATACTAAATCTTGTTTTCTTTTCTACAAATTCACCACCCGACCCCCCCCCCTCCAAGTAAGAGGGCTAGGTGTTACGAAGTGACCCCAGTACAACTCGGAAGGCCTTTATTCATTAAATGTGCTGGTCCTTCCACCACCTAAAAGCCCTCAGAAGCTTCAAGACCGACATTCATTATGTATTCCACCCGTTCTCCCTTCTCCAAGGAAGATAGGGAAGTTGCCGGAGCGTCAAGACCGATGCCCAATGTCAGTGATGCTACCACCCCATCGGATCCCTCTGCTCCCTGTCATGGGTTGTCTGGGCTTTCAAGAGCTGGACAAGCTCCCGCTCATCAACCTGCAACCCCATCTAAAGCCAAGGATCCGTCTGCACAAGGCCGTGACGTTGCTGCCCCAACTGTCCAAGCCGATTTTGACTTAAATGTAAGCTCAATTATTCTTTCATAAAGATTATTTATTGTGCGATAAAAAAAAACTTACCACTTTTTTCTAGCTAATATATATTCTTTTTTTTTAAGAATAATCCATTCTGATAATTCAATCCATTACTTTACATTCTGTGTAATGACTCTAAACTTATTATTTTTATGCCTAAGCTTTTAAGATAATTTTAATTGTACACTGAAGTTTACTGTATAGATTAGTTTGCTGTTGTGAGGCTACGTATTTACTTTCTACTCCTAAATCAATATTCTTGTTTTTTATGCTTGGCTTTTGTGTTTTCAGTAAAACGCTAGTTTTCTGTATTCTTACAAACATAGGGAAAAACAGCTGATTTATTTGCATTAGTTTTATTGATTTATGTTAGCTAGGCTATGAAGTAATAAATTTTTTTTCATTTTAAGTTTCAACTTCGCTCTTTACTTCCCTCGGAAAAACTTTGTTTTTTAAAATTAATAATCGATAAGAGAGCAAAACATCCGTTATAACGTCCAAATGAAAGATCATGGTTAATTAGTAAAAAAGTAAAGAAGGTAAAAAAAAGGAAATCATCAAAGGAAGATCAGGCATTAATCAGAAAGTATTAGTTTGACCTTCAGTGCTTTTAAATGAAAACAGCAGTTAAGCTAAGAGATACGGGATTTGCTAGCCCCATGTAGATCAATCACATTAAAAGAAATAATAGAGAGAAGCGTTTGCAAGGGAATAATCCCTGGATTTTCTTTTCAGCAGACGCTAATTATCTTGTTTGTTATTAATTCATACAAGCTTATTCATTTTTAAGTTTTTGTTTTGGTACTTGTAAGTGTTTGTATGTATACTCTATTAAAATCCACTGACTAAAAAATGATAAATTATTCTGTTTGCCAGTTTTTCTGTGACTGAATCTGACTTCTTTTCCATGGAATTGGAGCCCCCATTCCTCCCGGGACTAGGACTAAAAAGTTGGGAAGCGATGAACTAAAGCGGGAGTTGGCAGCCTATGACCCGAGGGCTATCGAGTGGCTCATTTGTTAATATGAAATGGCTCAATATTAGTTGTGAAAAAAACTTAATCTAAGTAAAAATAAATCATTCAAAGTAAACACGAAACAAATATTGAAACGAAACAAAAAATGATGCTAAGAACAATATTTTAGTTTGATGACAATAGGCCGTTCTTTTGCACTAAGATCTTACATCTAAGATCTCACATCTTTCTGCAAAGATTTCCGTTCTTTCAACTCTTCTTTGTTCTAAAAGCTAACTGATGTCAGCAAAAAGTGTAAAAGACGCCATCTTTCTGCCATATAGAACAATGATGAGAGAACTTTGATGATATACTCATCATTGTTCTTCATCATTCTTCATCATTGTACTCATCATTGGCCCCTGATCAGAGCAAAATGATGAAAGGCGTTTGCAAAAGAACGCTATAAGATGTAAGACCTCAGTGCTAAGATTTCACTTTTAAGCGTTCTTTGTCAAAAGATGCAAGATCCTAGCACAAAGATGAGCAAAAGAACGGCCCTAATTTTGCTACAGTGACAGTAGGTGGAAAGTGGAATACAGTGACATCCTCATGTTAAATATTGCCATTGTTAGGCACGCGGCCCGTGCATGTCACAGTCAGTCTTGCCGCCGTCAGAGCTTTCCTGTGAAATTTCACAGGTTTTTTGTATGGTTAGATATTTCTGCCTTGAAATAGTAGAAAACAATACGTGGAGAGTTTCAAAATAACAACATATAAATAAGGTAAAAAAATAAGAATCTCTTAATTGTCCGTAAAGATAAAAAAACACGACTTTTTTCCCCAATTTTAAGGTTGCAATTTTTTCCAAAATTTGCATTTTTGCGCAATAGCGTAGTAATAAAACATAGCTGGGTTTGAATGGATTATAATTATTCAAAGGGTAAAATTATTGTTACTCGTCTGTTAAAAGAAACACACCCAAGAATAAATGAAACACACTCCAGAAGTGAAGTTAAGTTAATCCGAATGAAATATACGAAAACATGATGATGATATAATACTTTAGAAACAAAATTATGGAAACTACGATAAAGAATTATGGAAAACAGGGAGCGCAGAACGCATTATATTACATATCTAACTTGACCCCTAACCACCTCTATATACTAAATATATAATTAAAATATACGTACATTGTAGTTTTTCTCACTCAAAATAAGCAAATTTTAACCGATCCCAGAGAGGTAAACCGGTTTCTGTCAGATCTTACACAGTGTAATTCTTCAGTGTGTTTCATTTAACTGACAAGTGCCAAATTCTTTAACAGAAACCATCTCAAGTGAGCTATTTTTTGCTAGATCGAACAATTATCAACAAACCTAACTTCTACCAAATTTACTGACACAAATGGACTGATTTTATAAAATTAAAAAGCTAAACATAATTTTTTATATCTCGATCGGAAGAAACTATTTTGTTACTAGGTTAAGTCGAATCATCATTATGGGATGTCAGGAGAGGTCAGCATGTTTTTTACTCTTTTCGGCATCTGCAGTCCCCATTGGTGTTTTTTAGGTTCAAAAAACAAATCAGGCATATCTGAAAAAGAATTTTTCAGGAAAAGCCAAATTTGCTGAATGAAAACTGTTTTCACTCGGCCGACTTCGTCTGAAAAGCCACAGCGAAGACTAAGCTTTATGCCTAGGTCTAAGATAATATTGTTATCAAGAGCTAGGTTAAATGTAATAATTACCCCTTAGTTGTGAAAATTGGCGGTCTTCCATAAGATAAAGTTGGCTCCAGTCGACCGCGGCAGTTTTGGCTGCAAAAACAGACATATAGGCTCCAGCTATAAGCCATAGGAATGGTGACTTCAAGAGGTCTTTGCTGGTATACTTTGTTGATTCCTTCGATTTTTCTGTTTCTGAAAAAAAAGAATGATCTTATAATAAAGACCTTATAATTATCAACCTTAAGATTCGTTTTTTTTTCTTATTATTATTATTTCTTATGTCTGAAAAGCGACGGTAAAGATAGGCGACCATTAGACGTTCCATTAAGCATCGATAGCAGGAATCACGAAGGACTTAATTTTTGGAAAAACTGTGAACCCATTTCATACAAAGGTACTGATAATGGTCACCTTTCTAAACTCTTATTTGTTTTACCATATGCTGGATTTTATCTTTTACTATAAAACGTCCATATAACTTGCTTCTTTTCAACTGTTTTGACAGATCCCCACCTCCCAGAAATGGGCCCCTCGGAGAAGGGTTCATGTGAATACCCCTAGTCCAGTTTCAAAAATAATATTAATTTCGTAGAGGTCTTCTCTGATTTCTGCTTTTCCCCCTTGGTGATGTTTTCCCCCTCAGGCATTAATGCAGTAAAACATACAGCGGGAAATTTCCGAAAGGAAATTTCGTAGAGGTCTTCTCTGATTTCTGCTTTACCCCCTTGGTGCTGTTTTCCCTTTCAGGCATTAATGCCGTAAAATATGCAGCGGACATTGAAGCAGCAGATATCCTCTTTAGTACCAACCACATCAATGGTATCGTCAATGTCAATCAATTACATAAGAGACTCGGCAATTTATACTTCCATCAATGGGAGACCACTTAGAATTGAACTTGATAAGATCATTATGAAGGTTCTAACTTCTCTGATCAGAGAAAACGAAAGCTTGCCGATAGCAATAGAGGCCTGAGAACTATAAACACCTAATTCTCCTCAATTACATGTTAGGAAAAGCAAAAAACCTTCAAGGTGTGATCGGATTCTTATAGGAATTTCTTCAAGGATAAAAGCTCTTTTTGAATGACTGGAGTTTTCTGCCGGTCCATAGCAATTTTTTTCAGAATCATGTGGCTGTATTAAAAAGGAAGCAAACAGTTCGCAGTAACGAACTGTAAGTAAGGAGCGACTCGGCTCAATAGTAACCAAAACTCTAAAAACGGAATTCTGATAACAATAGATAAATAAAAAAAATCAGATTTTTATGCTGATTTCAAATATATAACTTTTCATCAAGTCCTACCCATCAAAAGTTAACCGCCTGAGAATATTTGCCTGATTTTCGAAAAAGGGAGAAGCACCCCTTAAAAGTCATAGAACCCTACTGTTGAGGTTTCAAGTTCCTATCTGCAAAAATGTGAAATTTTGTGTTTTTTTGCCAGAAGAAAGATCACGGATGCCTGTTTATTTGTTGTTGTTTTTTTCCAGGGTTGATCGTATCGACGCAGTGGCTCAAGGATATCGCTGGAGGTCTCATTCGAATGGAAATTAAAAGTTCAAGTGCCCTTTTTAAGTGACCCAAAAAGATGGAGAGCAACTAGGCCCCCTCCCACGCTCTTTTTTCCTAAAGTCACCCGATCACAATTTTGAGATAGCCATTTTGTTCAGCATGGTCGAAAAATTTAATAACTATGTCTTTGAGGATGATTGAATCCCCCTCAGTTCCCAGGGGAAGGGCTGCAAGTAATGGCTTTGCCCAATGTTTACATATAGTACTGGTTATTGGGAAGCATACAGACGTTTTCAGGGGGGATTTTTTCTTGTAGTGGGGTGGGGGAGGGAGTCAGGGGTTACGTGGGAGGATCTTTCCATGGATTAAGTTTTCAAGGAGGAAGGGACATTGCTAAGAAGGGGGCGCCGGATTTCCGAGCACTATTTTAAAAAACGATCAGAAATTAAATAAAAAAAAAGGTCTTCAACTGAAAGTAAGGAGCAACATCGAAAATTAAAACGAACAGAAATCATTATGCATATGATTGGGTTCGCCCCCTAGTCAATACCTCCCTCTTTACGCAAAAGTTTTTTTTAATACTTTCATAAGAGCTATTTATTCTAATTAACGGCCTTTGTGATTAAGGGGTAATTTGAACAGAATTCGAACTTTAGCGTAAAGAGCGAGGTATTGCCAAGGGAGTGAACCCCGTAATATACGTTATAAAAATATACGAATATAGAAGATTGTTACGTAAGTTAATTCGTAAGTTACGTATATTTATTACTAAAAAGAACGTTCGTAAATAAAATTAAATAACTTTCGAGAAAGCCATTTAACCAAAAAAAGTAAAATTAATATGCAAATTTTGTTTTAGTTATTCATGTACGGTGAGCCAAAATCTAAACCTGCATTAATTCAAAAATGTTCAGAGATTAAATAAAAAAAAGTTTTTTTAACTGAAAGTAAGGAGCGAAATTAAAACTTAAAACGAACAGACATTATTCTGTATATGAAAGGGGCTGTCCCCTCCTCAATGCCTCGCTCTTTACGCTAAAGTTTGACTCTTTCTCACACCTCTATTTCGTAGTGTAGGTACAGGCACTTCAAGAGTCCCAATAGCAGAAGTTTCAAGCGGCCCAATACAAAATTAACATGGGAATACAAGCGGCCCATTGCAAGTGGAATTCCTACCCCCTTACACCTATTTCTAGGTGACATTCCCGCCCTTGGCAAGAGTTCAAAGGTTAGGTCAGGTGTTTATTCTATGACACACCCTCAGCGCTTTCTGTGACATGCCCACCACAGATTTAAAGCACAGCCATGTCCCTTTTCCATTGGATTTCAAGCACAGCCCTGTTTCTAGGCAAGATTCTACCGGAGCCCTCTGACGTCACGCGACACACCTGTTTCTATGGGACATTCCCGCCCTTGGCAAGAGCTCAAAGGTTAGGTCAGGTGTTAATTCTATGACACACCCTCACTGCTTTCTGTGAAATGCCCTCCCCGGTTTTGTGACATGCCCTCCCTCTTCCCATAGAATTTCTGTACAATTCCTGTACATCTATGCAATGCGGTCAACTGTTTCTAGGCGACGGCTGGCAAGATTTAAAGGATTTCAGTTTTATATTATATGATTACCTTGGAATGTCGTCTGTATAATGCACTTTAATAATAAGTTCCTAAACCCTCACCCCTGTTTCTAGCGCAAGCCCTGTGACATCAGAGTGCACATCCCCATTTCAAGCGTATGCTACACCACGCGACACACCCTCGCCTTTAAAGGGCCAGATAAGTGGAGCTACCAACCCCTCGCACCTGCACAATGCAATCAACGGCTCTAACGGAACACACTTGGCAAGACTCCATGACACACCCTCTGGACTCCAATGACGTTATACGACTTAACCTATTTCAGACAGAGAGGTCTAATGCTTGACGCAATTTTGCGTAACCCTACCACAGGAACCCATGGGAGAATCCCCGCTTGTAACGTAACGACACCCAAAACCCCCAAAGCATTCTTTTTCCTTTAGCGTAAAGGCGGTTCACACTTTACGTAATGATTGCGCATCCCTCACTGGCAGATAATACTATTTTGACATTTTTCTCCAAAAAGCCCTTCTTTTTTCGGCGTTTTATTTTTCGCTCAAACACCATTCTTGTTGTTCTAGAGTTCTTAACCCCGACAGGACTCGAAAGGTCATTCCCTTCCAATGGTGCAGCGCCCCAAGCAAGTCGTTCATGAAACCTTTGTGAATATTTTGTATCTTGAACAATATTCTAAAAATAAACTATTGCACGACACCTGAGATTCCCCATTTTTTGGCAGTCGTTAGAACGGCGTGTTTATTGCCAAATTTGAGAGACTCCGGGGAGTATTTGCTTTCAAGAAATTAATAAAGGGAAAGTGCCTGTCTTACTCGTCCCAAACAATAAATCTTAAGAACACAGACAATGAAAATAAAAACAAATTAACGAGGAATAAAACATAAGAAAGACAGCTAAAAAAACACGACAAAAACATCATATACGCAAAAAAAGAACCATCTATTATAGAAAACGGGAGGCTTCTAGCCTACAACACCCCAGACACTAGGGGAGGGAGAGTGAAATTAGATGCAATTTAAACCATATTAAGAGCTTTTAAGGAAATACCCTTTTCTCATTAAGATAAATTTATGAATATTAAAAAATATCCTAACAATAGGTTCCACCTCCTGACTTATCTTTAAGCTCTAGACTAACGTAATCAATGACAATGCATACCGCATTGGTAAATTATGAATGATATTAAACACACACCCCCACGGCATCGCTAAATCCCACCCAAGAAATCTTTCAGGCATTTCCTAATAAAAATTATGATTCTGAATCCCGTGATTCAAGTGTTTTGCACCCCAGGCTAATCATAACGCCCCAAAAAATACCCCAGACTACCAGAGAATTTCACCCATGTGACACCACCCCCTCCCCCATCCCCTGGGTGACCTGATATTAGTGAGATTTCCCATTTTTTTGCAGTCGTTAGAACAGCGTGTTTACTGCCAAATTTGATACACTCCGGGGGAGTATTTGCTTTCAAGATATTAATAAAGAGGAATTGTGTGTCTTACTCGAGCCAAACAATAAATCTTAAAAACACAGACAATGAAAATAAAAACAAATTGACGAGCAATAAAACATAAAAAATACTGCTAAAAAACACGACAAAAAATAAAATATGAAAATGTCATATTATCAAATACGCAAAAAATAAACTATCTATTATAGAAAACGGGGGGGGGGGCTTCTAGACTACAAATCCCCCCCCGGAGACTAGGGGATGGAGGGGAGAGATATTACATGCAATTTAAACTATATTAAGAGCTTTAACAATAGGTTCCACCTCCTGACTTATCTTTAAGCTCTAGAGTATATTAATCAATGACAATGCATGTCACATTGGTAAATTATGGATCATGTTAAACATCCCCCCTCCCCGACATCACTACATCTCTCCCGAGAAATCTTTCAGTCATTTCCTAATAAAAATTATGGTTCTGAATCCCATGATTCAAGTTTTTTGCACCCCAAGCTATTCATAACGCCCCGCATAATACTCCAGACTACCAGAGCATTTTCGCCCATGTGACACCGCCCCCTCCCCCCATCCCATGGGTGACCTGATGAAGGTGAGATTTCCCTTTTTTGGCAGTCGTTAGAACAGCGTGTTTACAGCCAAATTCGATACACTCCGGGGGGGGGGGGAATTTGCTTTCAAGATATTAATAAAGGGGAAATGACAATACATCTTAAAAACACAGACAATGAAAATAAAAACAAATTTTCAGGCAATAAAACATAAAAAAAGACAGCAAAAAACACGAAAAATGTCATATTATCATATACGCAAAAAAGAACCATCTACTGTAGAGAACCAGGGCTTCTGGCCTGCAGAGGGTAGGGGAGGGGGGAGTGATATTCGATGGAATTTAGGACATATTAATAGCATTTAAGGAATTACCCCTTTTTCATTAAGATAAACTTATGGATATTTCACATTACCCTAACAATAGGTTCCAGCTCGCACCTAGTAGCATTCATTTTCAGAGGATGCATTGATAATAGATGTAGTTTTTAGGTGTTATTGCAGCTTTAAAATGATAAAGAATAACATGCCATATTTAAGAAAAGACGAAGGGAGAGGACTCCAGGGGAGGGGAAGCGTTTTCTCCGTCACCAGCTCAGTACTGTTTTATTTTTTTATCGTTACGCAAAGCGCTAATTTTTAGGCGTATATTTATGATTATCCTGCCTCCCTCCACTAAGGTACCGACTTGTTCCCTGGTCGCTTCCGAGGAAGTGTCCAGTACCCCCCCCCCCACGAGGGGTTTCTCTTAGCCCAGGGTACATTTTTACAAAAACATGAAAACACGCAAAGGAAGGGAAATTCTATTTGGGGAAATTCTTGTTACAATCCACCCCGTGCGCTGTGGGGGAGTTTGGTCTGTGTCTGCTCTTTTTGGGGGACAGAATCCGGCCATCCTACGATCAGTGGGGGATTTTGGTCTATGTCTACTCATTCCTGGGACGGAATCCGGGCTTCGGCATGAAAAAAGAGGCTAAAAACGGTCTCGCTCGAGATAATTTAAAGGTAGTAATAATAGAGGAATTATCGCTGAGTTTCTACAGCAACCCTCTAACGTCAGAGCATCCCTGTTCGAGAAGAGTAGATGTCCAAACCAGTACAAAAGTATATTTATGGGCCAGAGCAGAATGGCGCTACGACACTGTTTGCACACTAGCACCAGCTTTCCACACGACACCCCCTCCCCTTTGAAAACAGAGAAGCTTTCCCTCTTTTTTTCTTTACTAATGTTAGACATTCTAAGCATTTCACCTCACAGTATTCCAATATAACTACTCCAAGACCTCTCCTCTCATCACCCCTTCTCCCCCAAACCCTTTTCAGGCATTTCTCGCTAAAAATTTTATTTTCAAGTCATTAATTCGGGCTTTCGCAAGCAATTCAGCACTCAGTGCAGCACTATAACTACTCTGAGACACCCTTCTGCCATCACCACATCCCTCCAACAACAAACACTTTCTTAGAATTAGCATTTTTTCGTTATGATGACAACCTATCTGTTTTAAGTAACAAACTTTCTGTAAAACATACACAATTTTCCTTAGAAGTAACAATTTTTTCGCTATTATAACAAGTTTTCTGTCAGAAGTAGCAAGTTTTCCAAATTGTTTTCCACCACTAACAAATTGTCTCTTCGATGTAACAACATTCTTCCTTAATACTACCAAACTTTTAATTAACGCTAACTGATTTTCTTTTCGAAGCATCAACTTTTTCCCTTAATACTAACATACTTTTACTTAACACACTCAGATTTATCTTAGAAATAACACTTTTTATTGTCTTTTTATTACACATTTTCTGTTCGAACTAGCAAGTTTTCTGTCAAAGATACCAAATTTTTCTTAGAAGTAACATTTTTGTATTGTGATACCAACTTTTCTGTCAGAAGTAGCAAGTTTTCCTTAACACTAGTAAATCTTCTCTTCAAAGTAACAACATTCTTCCTTAATACTACCAAAATTTACTTAACACTAACAGATTTTCTCTTCGAAGCATCAACTTTTTTCCTTAATACTAACATACTTTTACTTAACACACTCAAATTTCTCTTAGAAATAACACTTTTCGTCATTGATAACACGTTTTCTCCTTGAACTAGCAAGTTTTCTGTTAAAGATACCAAATTTTTCTTAGAAGGGACAATTTTTCGTTATGATAAGTTACAATTTTTTCGTTATGATGACAACTTTTCCGCTAGAAGTAACAAACTTTCTACCAAACATACATAATTTTTCTTAGAAGTAATAATTTTTTGTTAAGATAACAAGTTTTCTGTCAGAAATAGCAAGTTTTCCTTAACACTAGCAAATTTTCCCTTCGAAGTATCAACTTTTTTCCTTAAAACTAACACACTTTTATAACACACTCAAATTTCTCTTAGAAATAACATTTTTCGTCAGTGATAACACGTTTTCTGTTCGAACTAGCAAGTTTTCTGTCAAAGATACACAATTTTTCTTAGAAGTAACAATTTTTCGTTATGATAACAAGTTTTCTGCCAGAAGTAGCAAGTTTTCCTTAACACTAACAAATTTTCCCTTCGAAGTATCAACTTTTTCCTTAAAATTAACATACTTTTACTTAACACACTCAAATTTCTCTTAGAAATAACAATTTTCGTCAGTGATAACACGTTTTCTGCTTGAACTAGCAAGTTTTCTGTCAAAGATACAAAAAATTTTTCTTAGAAGTACCATAAAAATTTTTGTTATGATAACATGTTTTCTGCCAGAAGTAGCAAGTTTTCCTTAACACTAACAAATTTTCCCTTCGAAGTATCAACTTTTTTCCTTAAAACTAACACACTTTTACTTAATATACTCAAATTCCTCTTAGAAATAATATTTTTCGTCAGTGATGACATGTTTTCTGTTCGAACTAGCAAGTTTTCTGCCAAAGATACCAAATTTTTCTTAGAAGTAACAATTTTTGATTGTGATAACAACTTTTCTGACAGAAGTAGCAATTTTCCTTAACACTAACAAATCTTCTCTTCAAAGTAACAATACTCCTCCATAATACTATCAAACTTATCCTTAACACTAACAGCTTTTCTCTTCGAAATTAACAATTTTTTCGTTTTGATGAAATTGTTACTTCTAAGAAAAATTTGGTATCTTTGACAGAAAACTTGCTAGTTCAAACAGAAAACTTGCTAGTTCAAACAGAAAACGTCTTATCAATGACGAAAAATATTATTTCTACGAGAAATTTGAGTGTGTTAGTAAAGTGTGTTAGTTTTAAGGAAAAAAGTTGATACTTCGAAGGAAAAATTTGCTAGTCTTAAGGAAAACTTGCTATTTACGACAGAAAACTTGTTATCTTAACGAAAAATTATTACTTCTAAGAAAAATTGTGTATGTTAGGTAAAAAGTTTGTTACTTCTGGCGGATAAGTTGTCATCACAACGAAAAAATCGTTACTTCTAAGAAAAAAATTCGGTATCTTTGACAGAAAACTTTCTAGTTCAAGCAGAAAACTTGATAGTTCTAGCTTGCTAGTTCAAGCTATTCTGTCACCCGAAAAACAATGGCATTTTATCCGATAACAGAAACAAAAGTCAATGGCACTTTGTCTGATAACAAATAAAAACGAAAGTAGAATGTGATCTTATACTTTGCCTGGACCTATAAGAACCACTGACGCGTATCAAGTCAAATGAACTTTATCTAGGTCATCCCCTAGGGCACTTTTGAGATTGAACGAACCTTATCTAATACACGATGGGAGGCACTTGTGCCGAATCCTATCCCACTATGGGGTACCACCTCCATTTTGAAGATGCGGTAATGAGGTAAGTGGCAGATGGCACCGTTCCCCGTCTTATGATGCAAGGCAATAGATTTACGGGCTTTGTCGGAATTTTCCCTCGGCAAAACTTCTTTTACCTGGTCTTGTTTGGTATTGATAAGCTTCGGGCCGAACAGCCGTTTTGACAATGACCTGTAGCATGATCACCGACTATCCAATCAGAACTGTTTACGGTAGCCCACTGCAACGTACGAGGTCTCAGATCTAAGTTGGACCAGTTCCTACATTTAGTGAACTCGGTCAAGCCATCTATCATTTGCATCACTGAGACCAATCTAAACCAAGAAATTCAGAGCAGTGAGGTTGGCATACAGGGATACACGCTCCTCAGGCGGGATCGAGAGCGTACTGTCGGCGCTAAATACGGAGGAGGAGGTGTCGCTGTTTATATACAGAGCCATATACCTTATTCATGCCTGAACATACCGGATTCAGCAGGCGAAGAAAGTCTGTGGGTCAGGGTGACCCTCCCAAATAAATCCATGATTGTCGGTACCGTGTATAACCCTCCAACTTACCAGATTACCAGCTACCTTGAAACCTCCCTTGAATATATTCGGGGCAAGTACGCTAAGTTTGCCATTGCCCTTCATGGAGACTTCAACGTCCATCATAGCGTGTGGCTTTGCAGCAAAAATACTGATAGGGAAGGGTAGGACTTGTATGATCTGTCTCTCTCTTACGGGCTGGAACAACTTGTCGATTTCGACACGTATCACAGCCCAAACGGATCATCTCGTCTTGACCTATTCCTTACAGATCACCCGGACTCCTATAAGGTAGACGCTCACGCTTTCACCGGTGACCACGTTGCCGTCGTTGCACGTGGAAACCTACGTATTCCGCCTCCAGTAAAGCATAAACAAACAATCTAGCTATACAAAAGAGGTGATTGGGACGGTTTGAGAAACACCCTCTTTTCTCAGCGGTGGAGAGCCTTCCTTCTGGAAGGCCCAGAGAAAGCTGTAGATAAGTACCAGCAGGCCATAGTTGACTCTGTCGAAAAGCATATCCCTTCAAAGCGGATCCAGGTGTCCAGTAAGGACAAACCTTGGTTCAACGCCCAGTGTAAGAAGACAATCCGAGCAAAGCAAAAGGCACACAAGCGATGGCTACTTTCGAAGAGCGAAGAGGACAGAATTGCATTCATAAATGCGTGCAAAGATGCAGTTCGAGCGATTCGGTAGTTCCGGGTTCAGTATAAGGAGAAATTCGCCACCAGGCTTCAACTTGCTTCGGCAAAGAGTTGGTGGAAAATTGTCAATGAGGCTTTACCGTCGTCCAAGGGGACCGCAATTCCTTCTCTCCAGAGTAACAGGACAGTGGTACAAGAATCACAGGCAAAGGCTGAAGCCAAATTCTTTTGCCAAATTCTCAAATCTAGACGATGACGTTAGAGAAGTGCCAATATCCTCCGACCGAACCGACACTGTCCTGGAACGCGTGAATTTTTCTGCTCCCAAGATCCTTCGCATTCTGCAACATCTGGATATGACCAAAGCCACGGGTCCTGACAATATACCAAATGCTGTCCTCAAGTCCTGCAGTGCCGAACTAACTGGACCCTTGTCATTGCTTTTCCGGCTGTGCTTTCGCTCCGGAACCTTCCCACGAACATGGAAGTCCGCCCATGTTATACCTACTCTGAGGTCAGAAGGCGATCAAACGAGCGTGGGCTCCTACAGGCCTATTAGCCTTCTCTCCTGTGTTGGCAAAGTCTACGATAGCGTCTCCAATAAAACACTTCATCAGTACCTGGAATCAAATGACCTTCTAGGCGATCGCCAATATGGATTCCGCCGGAAACGCTCAACATTAGACTGCCTAGTGGCCCAGTATCAGGAGAGGATAAAACTACTGGCAACGGGATACGACATCAGGCTACTATCCTTCGACATTGCGAAAGCTTTTGACAGAGTATGGCACCGTGGCCTGCTATAGAAACTCTATGTGTATGGTGTTCGTGGATGTCTGTTAAAAGTGATTGAGAGCTTTCTTTCCAATCGTTCACTGCGGGTTGTTCTTGACGGGTTTATTTCCCGCGAATATCCAGTGAAAGCAGGGGTACCCCAGGGCTGTGTTTTGGGACCTACGCTCTTCCTTATCTACATAAACGACATGGGAGACAACCTCGCAAACCCTCTGCATCACTTTGCGACGATACCACGACACACTCAGCCGTCCCTAAACACGAAGACCCAATACAAGCCTCCCTTTACCTACAGATGGATCTTTTGAAAATTGAAAAGTGGTCTGGTGCATGGATGATCAACTTCAATGAATCGAAAACAAAGGAGCTTCTAAATACCCGATAAAGGTGCCACGTGAACACCCCAGTTTTATCTTCAAAAATGAAGCTATAAAGAGAGTCGACGAGCTTCGTCCACTGGGGATTCATTTCACCACCGATCTCTCTTGAAACAACCACCTTGATCGGGTGAGAGCCTCATGCGCAAGAAAGCTGGGAGTTACTCTTCGCTGCAAAAACCTTCTTCCATCAAGCTCGATTATTCCACTCTACAAGTCTTGCATCAGACCCATAGCTTAATATGGATGCCCGCTATTTACTGGTGCTCCGAAAAGGCTGTTGGCACCACTTCAGAAGATCGAGAATAGGGCAAATAGGGCGGGCTGCGCCTCTACACAAGAATTGCTCCAGCCTCTAAATGAAAGGTTTGATGTAGCGTCAATGGCTGTTTTCTACAAGTACATGAATTCACCTCCCTGAGACGAGCTCTTTCGAATTGTGCCCCCTTTTGTCCAGCCGACAAGGCAGACACGAAGGCATACAGCTCGGTCCAATTATCTAAAAGAGGATACGCCGAAAACCGAGTACTTGAGGAACAGCTTCATCCGGCGTTGCACTTCTATCTGGAACGATCTTCCTGGGGATATTTTCCCTGCAAATCCCTCTGTTGACACCTTCAAAAGAAGGTTCAATAGATATTTAAAACCTCGAGGCCATTGAAAGAGGTAAATGAATAGCGGCATATCACATACTTTGAAAAAAAGGTCATTCTCTATTGAGGTTCCATTTCTATGGAGGCCATAGAAACCACTGAAGCGTATCAAGTTGAATGAACTTTATCTAGGTCATCCCCTAGGGCACTCTTGAGGTTGAACGAACCTTATCTAGGTCATTTTCTATTGAGGTTCCATTTTGCGTGGACCTATAGCAACCACTGAAGCGTATCAATTTGAATGAACTTTATCTATGTCATCCCCTAGGGCACTCTTGAAGTTGAATGGACCTTATCTAGGTCATTCTCTATTGAGGTTCCATGTTGCGTGGACCTATAGAAACCACTGAAGCATATCAAGTTGAATGAACCTTATCTAGGTCATCTCCTAGGGCACTCTTGAGGTTGAACGAACCTTATCTAGGTCATTCTCTATTGAGGTTCCATTTTGCGTGGACCTATAGGAACCACTGAAGCATATCAAGCTGAATGAAGCTCTACACCTTTTTAAAGAGACTAAGTAGCCCCTCTCATATAGCTAATACTTCTATAGTAGCTCTACACCTTTTCAAAGAGAGTACGAGGTCCTTCGCATATAGGTAGTATTTCTATAGCAGCTCTACACCTTTTCAAAGAGAGATCAAGTTGAACGAACTTTATCTAGGAACCACTGAAGCGTATCAAGTTGAATGAGCATTATCCGACGTATCCAACAAATGATATCAATAAAGAATGTTAACAAATAATTTGTTCACTCCGATACTTCAGTTTTGGCAAAGTTATCAAACGTATATGTCAAAAGACATTGATAAAGAAGTTATTCCCTTTTATACTTAGATTTTCCCAATTTTATCAAGTAACTCTGACAAAGGTCGATGATACAGAATTTGTTTACTCTGATACTTATATTTTGTGAATATTATCTGATGTATCCGACAAAAAAATGATAATAAAGAATTTTTTCCATATGATACTTCGATTTTGTCAGTGTTATCAAACGTATCCGTCAAAAGACATTGATAAAGAAATTATTCACTCTAATACTTAGATTTTTCTCAATTTTATCATGCATATCTGACAAAGCACGAAGATAAAGAATTTTCTCACGCTGATACTTAGATTTTGTTAATGTTATCTGATGTTTCGGGTAAAAGAAGTTGATAAAGAATTTATTCACTCTAATACTTATATTTTGACAATGTTATCCCGTGCATCTGACAATAGATTTTGATATAGAATTTAATCACTCTGACACTTAGGTTTTGATAATGTTAATCGACATATCCGGCAAAGGATGTTGATAAAGAATCTATTCGCTCTGATACTTAGATTTTATCAGTTTTACCCTGAGCTATCCGACACAAGATGTTGATAAAGAATTTATTCATTCTGACACTTAGATTTTGTCTATGTTAACCTATATATCCAAAATATGATGTATGACAATTCCTTTTCCTAATCTCCGATTTTTAATAGACATTCTAAACGTTTGATATGCTAGCATACTCTAAAAATAATGAACACCTAACAAGGTAATGCATAATATATTTTTAATGTAATAATGACATGTAGAATATTAATATATAAATATATTATTATACATTATTAATATCATTGAACAACTTTGGACATTCTGAATCTGCTCCATAAAATAATTAGACGTGTTCTCTCTTGATAGTGCCCTCTTTAGAGATATCTATCTTGTCTATGTCTCTTCTTTAGATCTTTCTTTTCTGTCATATCGAACCTCCCTTTGTAAGAGCTTCCTTGTGATCCTGATCTTCCTTGTAATTGAGAGGATGTCCTTTGTTTGCATTGTTTCTTGTGATATTGGTCACCCTCTTCCACCGAAAAAACTGACGAGCCTACCCTTTTCCTCACCCTTTCATCAAAGATTCTTCTTCTCATTTCTTGCAGATTGTCCTCTTCTATTTCATTTTCCATGATTTCTAATTTTGTGCATTACTGAAGTCATGATAGTGGCCATTACAAATAGCACACTCACAATAGAAAGATATTTCTAACTCAACACTTTGATCCATGTTAAAATCTGCTATGTTGTTGATTGATGTAACTTTAGTTCTCAAATGGTACAGCAGCGTAGTGTCGATAACCGACCATAGAGTACCACAGGAAAAGCCAAGTCGTGTTTATGAGTAAGTATAGAATACGACTAGTACAGCCACAAGCATATTTTATATCATTTCAAGATTCGTAAAAAAAAGTCGAAAAATTTTCTAAAAATTTTCTGGGAATTTTTTATGTTTTAAGTATATTTCATGCCATTCTAAGACATGTAAAAGAAAGTTGTAAAAAATTATCATGTTAAACAAAAAGTAAAGAAAAATGAGAGTAGGGGACCCAAAAAGTTGGAGGGAGGGGGCCCCTTGGAGGTCGGGGATAGGGGACCCTTGGAGGTTGAGGTCCTTAGTGGTTAGGGTCATTGATGGTTGCGGTCCTTGATGGTTCAAACCCATAATCATCTCACAAGTTGATTTCTAAGGATTTCTAAGGATTGTTCTGAATTTCTTTATTAAAATTCTTTCCTTAGCATCTACACCTTCATTAGTTTCAACTTTGAGCGCTCCCTAACGTTCAAAACCAGATTATGCAAGATTGCCAAAGGGGAATAGCCTTGATAAGGTTTGATCAACCTCAATAGAGACTAACCTAGATAAAGTTCGTTCGACCTCAATAGAGAATGACCTACATAAAATTCGTTCAACCTCAAGAGTGCCCTAGGGGATGACCTAGATAAAGCTCATTCAACTTGATACGCTTCAGCGGTTCCTAGATAAAGTTCGTTGAACTTGATCTATCTTTGAAAAGGTGTAGAGCTGCTATAGAAGTATTACCTATAAGCGAGGGACTACTAACCCTCTTTGAAAAGGTGTAGAGATGCTATAGAAGTATTACCTATATGAGAGGGGCTACTTACTCTCTTTGAAAATGTGTAGAGCTTCATTCAACTTGATATGCTTCAGTGGTTCCTATAGATCCACGCAAAATGGAACCTCAATAGAGAATGACCTAGATAAGGTTTGTTCAACCTCAAGAGTGCCCTAGGGGATGACCTAGATAAAGTTTATTCAACTTGATATGCTTCATGGTTCCTATAGGCCCACGCAAAATGGAACCTCAATAGAGAAGAACCTAGATAAGGTTCGTTCAACCTCAAGAGTGCCCTAGGGGATGACCTACATAAAGTTCATTCAACTTGATACGCTTTAGGGGTTCCTATAGGTCCACGCAAAATGGAGCCTCAATAGAGAATGACCTAGATAAGGTTCGTTCAACCTCAAGAGTGCCCTAGGGGATGACCTAGATAAAGTTCATTCAACTTGATACGCTTCAGTGGTTCCTGTGGACTCCATAGAAATGGAACCTCAATAGAGAATGACCTTTAAGGTTCTTTCAATCTCAAAAGTGCCCTAGGGGATGAACTAGATAAAGTTCATTCGACGTGATACGCTTCAGTGGTTTCTACAGGTCCAGGCAAAGTATAAGGTCACATTCTACTAACGAATGTAGCTTTTTTTGATGATAATAAAAATTAATGATCATTTGTCCAATACTACTACTACTACTAACAACCCATTGCAAACCAAGCCGCCTGAGGCCAACACAGCTACGCACGCTCCTCATCCATCCCAATCTGTTCAAAGCCTCCCTTTTTACACCCTCCCAGAAAGTTCCCATTCCCTTTAAATCTTTCTTTATGACGTCCTCCCACCCCAGACACGGACGACCTGCTTTCTGTTTAGCCCTAAACGGTTGGCCTAAAAGGACAATCTTCGGCAATCTGTTATCCTTCATCCGTACAAGGTGCCCTAGCCACCTCAATCTTTCTATCATTATAGCCCTAAAGAGCGGTATTGAACCACATTTTTCGTACAGCCTATTGTTTGAAATTAATCAAAAACACTTTTTGCCCAAAATGAGTTTTTCCATAAAATAGTAAAGAACTTCGTTAAACCAAAAATAAAAAAAATAGAATCAAATAATCTACCAAGCATAAAACTACCACAAATCAGTATCAATAAATAAATGAAACCCAAAACAAACAGAAATTAAAATAAGTCAAACTCAAAACGAGCAGAAATTAATCTGAGTAGGGATCTAAGCCCTATGCTTTATAAAAGCTAGAATATAATTTGTACTTTACTGAAAGAAATTCAAATGAATTAAATGAAAAAATGTACATTGTCAGTTTAATACACATATCCTGATATTTATTCCTTAAAATCTTAATTTATTTTTGATTTCTTAAAATTATAAAAGTGAAAACACTTAAAAGAAGTTTTTATTCTTATTCTAATAAAAAAGGCACTAGTCCCTCAACTTCCAATCGAATGAGCCCTTTTTGAAGCAGCTACGACAAAAATTTCTATAAAAACCTAATATGTCCCAAGGGCCTAACTTACGACCCTTATCCTGAGGGCAATGGGGGGGAGGGTTGTTATCCTCAAAGACATAATTTCCAGACCTTACAACCAAATGGCCATATCAAAATGTTGATAAGAAATGTTTGAGGAAATGATGGGCGTGAGGGGGGGGAGGCGATTCTCCCTCCGTATACTTTTGACTATTAAAAGTGAAATATCCCTCTCAATTTCCAATCGAAAGAGTCCGTTTTGAAGTTTTTACGACAACACTTTCTATAAAAACATCATATACCCCCAGGACATAACTTACAACCTTAGCCCTGAGAGCAGTGAGGGAGTTGTCATACTCAAAAACATAATTTCCGACCCTTCAACTAAGTTCAACAAAATGACTATATCATAATTTTGATTGCAAGCGTTTGGGGAAACGAAGGGCGTGGGGGGAGGGGGTCATTCGCCCTCCGATCACTTTTGACTATTAATAAGGGAACTAGCCCTCTCAATTCAAAATTGAATGAGTCCTTTTTTAAGCTTCTACGACAACGGGTTGTGGGGGTTTGTCATCCTCAAAGACGTAATTTCCAGAACTTTCAACTACGTTAGACAAAAGTTCTATCTCAAAAATTTGATTGGATGTGTTTGGGGAAATGGTGGGCGTGAAAGGGGTGTCAGTTGCCTACCAATCACTTTCGACTATTAAAAAAGTTCGAACATTGTAATGTTTTATTTTAGTTATACTGACTATAACGTGTTCTATTTAAATTATATAAAAAAAATAAACATGCCCAAAATAACCGTGAGAGGGGGGTTAGTTGCTCTCCAATCACTTTCGACTATTAACAAGGGCACTAGCCCTTTGAATTTCCAATTGAATGAGCCCTTTTTTAAGTTTCTGAGACAAAGATTTCAGTAAAAACCTTATATGCCGCCAGGGCATAACCTACAACCTTAGCCGTGAGGACTCCGGGGGGATTGTCATCCTCAAATATCTAATTTCCAGAACTTTCAACTACGTTGAACTAAACCTCTATCTGAAAATTTTGATTGGATGTGTTTGGATAAATGGTGGGACTTAAAAACCTTGCCCCGAAGACTGTGGGTGGGGGGTTGTCATCCATAAAGACCTAACTCCCAAAACTTTCAACTAAACTGAACAAAATGGCTATCTAAAAATTTTGATTGGATGTGTTTGCGGAAAAGGTGGGCGTGAGAGGGGGGTTAGTTGCCCTCCAATCACTTTCGACTATTAATAAGGGCACTAGCCCTTTGAATTTCCAATCGAAAGAGCCCTTTTTCAAGTTTCTACGACAAAGCTTTCAATAAAAACCTTATATTCTCCCCTGGGCATAACTTATAACCCTTGCCCTGAGGGCTCTGAGGGGGGTTTTAATCCTCAAACACCCAATTTCCAGAACTTTCAACTGCGTTGAGCAAAATGGCTATCTCAAAATTTTGATTGGATGTGTTTGGATAAATGGTGGGCGTGAGAGGGGGGTTAGTCGCCCTCTGATCACTTTCAACTATTAAAAAGGGCACTAGCCATTTCAATTTCCAATCAATTGAGCCCTTTTTGATGTTTCTACGATAACCCTTTCTATAAAAAACCTTATTTGCCCCCAGGGCATAACTTACAACCCTTGCCCTGAGGGCTGTGGGGGGGGAGGGTTGCCATCCTTAAGGACCTAATTTCCAAAACTTTAAAAAAACTGGCTATCTTAAAACTTTAATTGTATGTGTTTGGGGAAATGGCGGGCGTGAGAGGGGGGTTAGTGGTTCTCCAATTACTTTCCACTATTAAAAAGAGCACTAGCCATTTCAATTTCCAATCGAATGAGCTCTTTTTGTTGTTTCTACAACAACACTTTATATAAAAACCTTATATGCCCCCAGGGCATAACTTACAACCCTTGCCCCGAAGGCTCTGGAGGGGGGAGGTTGCCATTCTTAAGGACCTAATTTCCAAAACTTTGAACTACGTTGAACAAAATGCATATCTAAAAATTTTGATTGGGTGTGTTTGCGGAAAAGGTGGGCGTGATAGGGGGGGGGGGGGTAGTTGCCGTCCAATCACTTTCGACTATTTAAAAGGGCACTAGCCCATTTAATTTCCAATCGAATGAGCAATTTCTGAAGTATCTAAGACAAAACTGTCAATAAAAACCTTATATGCCCCTAGGGCATAACTTGTAACCCTTGCCCTGAAGGCTCTTGGGGGGGGAGGGTTATCATCCTCAAACACCTCATTTCCAGAACTTTCAACTACGTTGAACACAATGGCTATCTCAAAATTTTCATTGGATGTGTTTGGATAAATGGTGGGCGTGAGAGGGGGTTAGTTGCCCTCCAATCACTTTCGACTATTGAAAAAAGCACTAGTCATTTCAATTTCCAATCGAACAAGCCCTTTTTGAAGTTTCTGCGACAACGCTTTCTATGAAAACCTTATATTCCCCCAGGGCATAACTTACAACCCTTGCCCCGAGGGCTGTGTCATCCTCAAAGACCTAATTTTCAGAACTATCAACTACGTTGAACAAAATGGCTACGTCAAAATTTTGATTGGATGTGTTTGTGGAAATGGTGGGCGTGAGAGGGGGCTAGTTGCCCACCAATCACTTTCTACCATTAAAACGGACTCTAGACCTTTCAGTTTCCAATCGAATGCGCCCTTTTTGAAGTTTCTACGATAACCGTCTCTATAAAAACCTTATATGCCCCCAGGGCATAACTTACAACCCTTGCCCTGACGGGTGTGGGGGGTTTGTCATCCTCAAAGACATAATTTCCAGAACTCTCAACTACATTGAAGAAAATGGCTATCTCAAAATTTTGATTGGATGTGTTTGTGGAAATGATGGGCGTGAGAAGGGGGTTAGTTGCCCTCCATTCACTTTCTACCTTTAAAAAGGATACTAGACCGTTCAATTCCCAATCGAATGAGCCCTTTTTGAAGTTTCTACGACAATCGTCTCTATAAAAACCTTATTTGCCCCCAGGGCATAACTGACAACCCTTGCCCTGACGGGTGTGGGGGGTTTGTCATCCTCAAAGACATAATTTCCAGAACTCTCAACTACATTGAAGAAAATAGCTATCTCAAAATTTTGATTGGATGTGATTGTGGAAATGGTTGGCGTGAGACGGGGGTTAGTTGCCATCCAGTCACTTTCGAATATTAAAAAGGGCACTAGCCCTTTGAATTTCCAATCGAATGAGCCATTTTTCAAGTTTCTACGACAAACCTTTCAGTAAAAACCTTATATTCTCCCCAGGGCATAACCTTATAACCCTTGCCCTGAGGGTTCTGAGGGGGGTTTTAATCCTCAAACACCCAATTTCCAGAACTTTCAACTGCGTTGAACAAAATGGCTATATAAAAATTTTGATTGGATGTGTTTGTATAAATGGTGGGCGTGAGAGGGGGGCTAGTTGCCCTCTTATCACTTTCAACTATTAAAAAGGGCACTAGCCATTTCAATTTCCAATCGAATGAGCCCTTTTTGATGTTTCTACGACAACCCTTTCTATAAAAAACCTTATTTGCCCCCAGGGCATAACTTACAACCCTTGCCCTGAGGGCTGTGGGGGGAGGGGGTTGTCATCCCAAAGACCTAATTTCCAGAACTTCCAACTACGTTAAAAAAAACTGGCTATCTTAAAACTTTCAATTGTACGTGTTTTGGGAAATGGCGGGCGTGAGTGGGGGGTTAGTGGCTCTCCAATTACTTTCGACTATTAAAAAGAGCACTAGCCATTTCAATTTCCAATCGAATGAGCTCTTTTAGTTGTTTCTACAACAACACTTTATATAATAGCCTTATATGTCCCCAGGGCATAACTTACAACCCTTGCCCCGAACGCTCTGGGGGGGGGGGGAGGTTGCCATCCTTAAAGACCTAATTTCCAAAACTTTTAACTACGTTGAACAAAATGCATATCTAAAAATTTTGATTGGGTGTGTTTGCGGGAAAAGGTGGGCATGATAGGGGGGGGGGTTAGTTTTCGTCAAATCACTTTTGACTATTAAAAAGGGCACTAGCCCTTTGAATTTCCAATCCAAAGAGTCCTTTTTAGAGTTTCTACGACAAAGCTTTCAATAGAAACTTTATATACCCCCAGGGCATAACGTATAACCCTTGCCCTGAGGGCTCTTGGGGGGGGGGAGGGTTATCATCCTCAAACACCTATTTTCCAGAACTTTCAGCTACGTTGAACACAATGGCTATCTCAAAATTTTCATTGGATGTGTTTGGATAAATGGTGGCCGTGAGAGGGGGTTAGTTGCCCTCCAATCACTTTCGACTATTAAAAAAAGCACTAGTCATTTCAATTTCCAATCGAATAAGCCCTTTTTGAAGTTTCTGCGACAAAGCTTTCTATGAAAACCTTGTATGCCCCCAGGGCATAACTTACAACCCTTGCCCCGAGGGCTGTGTCATCCTCAAAGACCTAATTTTCAGAACTTTCAACTACATTGAACAAAATGTCTACGTCAAAACTTTTATTGGATGTGATCGTGGTAATGGTGGGCGGGAGAAGGGGATTAGTTGCCCTCCAATCACTTTCTACTATTAAAAAGGACACTATACCATTCAATTACCAATCGAATGAGCCCTTTTTGAAGTTTCTACGACAATCGTCTCTATAAAAACCTTATTTGCCCCCAGGGCATAACTTACAACCCTTGCCCTGACGGGTGTGGGGGGTTTGTCATCCTCAAAGACATAATTTCCAGAACTCTCAACTACATTGAAGAAAATAGCTATCTCAAAATTTTGATTGGATGTGATTATGGAAATGGTGGGCGTGAGAGGGGGGTTAGTTGCCCTCCAATCACTTTCAACTATTAAAAAGGGCACTAGCACTTTCAATTTCCAATTGAATGGACCACTTTTGGAAGTTTTTACGACAACGCTTTCTGTAAAAACTTTATTTGCCCCCAGGGCATAACTGACAACCCTTGCCCTGAGAGCTGTTGGGGAAGCGTCCTCCTCAATAAATGAAACCCAAAAATAACAGAAATTAAAATATATGATTGGATCAAAGACAAAAATAACAGGTACCGATATAAATTAGTTTAAAAAACGAATTTTTTTTTCGAGGGAAGTAAAGAGCGAAGTTTAAGCTTAAAATGAACAAAAATTATTACTTCATGGCCTATCTATCAGTCAAATTGAAAAGCGTTGGGTCTTGTAGAAATCAGCAAGAATATGTCACTAAACTGGTATATTAAAACTGGCATATTATATTACTGGTATATTAAACTGGAATATTACATAAGTTGCCGGGTACTACAGAGGAACACCCCCCCCCCTCTCCAAAAACTGTAATTTACGTAAGAAGCCTTCATATAAGTGTGATAGCCAAAGAGACGCCGTTTCATAGAAACGCAGTTTTACTCATGTAGATGAAAAACCAGATGTTTACGTAAATGAGAAACAAGACCTATAAAGTCTTAATGTGTCCTGGTTTAATTAGACTTATCCCTAGATTTACTTACCCCTCCCATAAATTCAGACACATTTTCTCAAACAACGTCCCTAATTAATTATATTTCATTAAAATTCTATCAGCGATTCCCAATTTTAATTAAATGAAGCTCTTAACGAGCTTTGGTGGAATCTGAATTCCTTTTTATTTGAAATAAAAAGGAATATTAATCCATGATATCTTACACGGTTCATCTGTTTCATCCCACTTTTCCCTCCCTCCAAACAAAAAATAAGAAACAAATTTCTGTGGAGCTCCATGGACATACGAGCAGTTATTAGTGAACATTATTTGAAAGAAGCATTCTGTCTTATCCCTGTGAAGGAACTGCCCCATCAACTATGCCTCGTATCCCAGGACCATCCATCATCTTTTCCTTGTTGGTAATTGCCTTATGTCGGTCAGAAGCTTGATTAAATATGAGAGAGTGAGGAAAAAAAGTTTCCCAAAGATACTAAATTTCTGTTCGAAAATTTGCCTTCAAACTCAAGTGCTGTCTCATTTCATAGAACGATCTGTTGCCTACTCATCTCAGGAAACCGATAATTTTCCTTTTTTCAGGTTATTACGAAACGACACTATCATTATTTTGAAACAGCGTATAGAGGCATGTACTTAGAAAGTTATTTCGAGGGCAAGAAGGGTTTCTGCTTGGGGAAATGAAATCACAAATTACAGTACAAAATGAATAAATAATGAGGGTTGGAAGCAGCAATGCGCCAGGAGCCCCATGTCATGTGTACGTGACAGGGCGCATGTGTAGTCAAATTGGTTTAAGATACAGGATATAGGAGAATTTTCCTATATCTATTAACTGAAATACTATTACTGTAACAATAGCGTAGTAAAAAATAGGTCTCTTGGAATCTAAGTAATTCCTAAAGCCATGTTCTGATAAAATATGAGCTTAGGCAAAGACGGTCAAAAAAAGAAAAAAGTATTAAGAAAAATAGCCAATCTTTTTGTTCTGAAAAATTTAAGTATGTTATAAGTAGGATAATCAGCTTTAAAAAAAAAAAAAATATGTCACTTAAAAGTAAGAACTTGACATCCGGTGCCAAATCCTCGTGGAGTGTTGCAGCAATTGCGACCCATGGGTCACAGTTGTGGAGCAACACATGCAATTATATATCACTGTAATAAATGTGTATGCTTCTGTATCACGTTTCCAGATGCGTTATGATTATTGTAAGTTATTATTTGTACGGTAAACGTGTATTTCGAGAAATTCTAAAATAAGTTCTGTGTGAACGAAGTAATCGTCCAACTCTGTATACGCATTGTTTTGATGTTACCGGTATTAAGACTGATTACCATTTGCTGCGGTTAGTGAACATATGTGAAACGGTTCATTGTGTAAACTTTTACTCTTAATATACGGTTCATTGTTAGATATAGGAGAATGCATGTCTTCTTGCTTACTTTTTATGGAATTAAACATCTAACATGCAAGAAATACCAAAATCGAAAAGGGGGCTTCTGTAGCAAAATCAGGATTTTCGGTAAAATTTCCCATGAATCTATGAGAAACATAAAAATGTTCTTAGGTTGTCAAAGAGTAATCTGAAGTTCGGCTAGTATCCAAAGTTATTTGATTTCTAAAAAGCTTAATCTCGAAGGTAGGACGTTTACTTAAAGCGGCGTTCACAAGCGTGTCTAGCTAAAATCCGTGTCTAGAACACGCGTCTAGCCAAAATTCATTGTCTAGGCAACGACCGTTCACATGTAAAATTCGGCTCTTAGCTAGACAAGGCGCTTGGCTAGGCATTGGGTTCTAGACTACGTCTAAACAAAACGTAGGGAACACGCAAAATCAAAAGTTCAAAATAGAAAAAGTCACAAAAGGGGTTTTATTTTTGGAAATTCAACGTCTGCTTCGGTTCTTAAAAGATTAAGATGTGTCTATCCGCGCTGGAAAAAAAAATATACCTTGTCTAGAAAAAAGTTAGCTTTGGGATATCAGAAATTTTTTATGCATTTTGACAACTTTGAAAATCATTTCTAAGTTAACGAAGAAATTTTTATATAAGAAGTTCGAGTCATCTTATCTTCAGTAATTTTTATAGCGTTACTCGATTAAAAGACAAGAAACGTCAAATCAAAAGTTTCAGAAAACAGCCTAAAAATTCGGAATCTTGTATTCAAAATTAATTCATACAGAATTATCTAGAAGTGATCAAAGAGGGATTGTTCATCCGGAGTATGATATAATATTGGTTTGTAAAATAACAAGTATCACTACAAAATTACCCCAGCTAGGATAGTTTGATACCATGTACCACATGAGGAAAAGCCATTGGAATTTTCACGAACTTCATTGGAACTTTTCTGCCCCGTTCACGATTCCCATACCCAGAGAGGAAAAAACAGCTGTGAAAGCAGTAGTGTTGCTCCGCAACACAATTTCACAATTGTGGATTTTTTAATTTACTTTGCAATAGCGTCACTGCTGTAAAAAAAAGAAATAACGTAAAAAAAATAGTAATTACAACAAAAGATTTATGGAGCTACCCAACTTCACCGTATTTCTGAAAATATTGTCAAAACTAACCACATAATTTTGTGAAACTACGATAATTATCAACAAATCGGTGTTTCTTCAGTATTCTCATGCAAAATTGCAAATGTGTGAGCGTTAGGTTACTACCAAGGGTTTTTTTCTATTGAGTTTAATTCTAAATATTCCAAATTAAAATTAACTCAAAAATTAGCATTACCAAAAATTTGGTAATGCTAATTATCACAGTTGTAAATTCTTACCTGTTACATTTTTCATTTTTTCCTCTTGAGATATTTCATTAAATGGGGGCTGATCATTAATTGTACAGAAGCCAACTATTGACATTATCAACGAGCAGACACCTGCAATAAATCAACCAGACCATAAAAAAGTCTCAAGTATCATCAAAATGGAGTATAAATATGGATTGTATAAAATAAAGTATCATTTCTGCTTCAGAAAGCATAAAGTCAATAGTGTGTCACAATTAATTCCCAAAGGGATTTCATTTTCGTATTTCACGTTTCACCCAGACGACAAGATAATTTTAAACCAGTATCTTCACGTGATCCTCAGGTAAAGGATTTAGTTTTCTGGAAGGTTGTATCCGTTTCTTTTAAATTGTTTTCTTGTAATTATAACCCAGAAGTATTTAGCTGTTAGTAAAAGGGGTGTAAAGCCTCTTTCAGAATAAACAGTTATAAATTAGTAAGCTGTCCTAGGTCAATCAAATTATTTGTTGGGTAAGCCTAGGCCTACTGCAGCTTCAGCAAATTTTTACTAACTTGGAAGGTTGTTTAATGAGGTAAATGAAAACTCAAAATGGATCTGTAGCCCAAATAATGGGTAAATTTTTTGCATCATATTATTGGCTTATAAATAGGCCTAGGCCTAAAGTGAATATACCACTCAATGCCTTTTTTAATGCTCTTTACAAATATAATAATCACTTCTATCAGAAATTCAAATTTAAGCCCTTTTTGAGCTCTTGAAAAATACCTACCTCCAACTCCTTCCCCCTCTAGAGGGTACTGACCTTTGATGACCTTTAAAAATCTGTGTATTATAAAAGTGAAACCTTGCAAAATAGGCCTAGATCTTCTGCTTAAATGAAGTATTACAAAATTGTTTCTAGCTTCACAACTTTGCTCAATCCCAATTTATGAAGTTTTAAAAATATGCAAATACATTTCCTAAATATTGAAGAAAACATTGATGTGGCTTAAAATTCTGCTCAGATAACAGGAATTGCATTTTCAGAACTAAAGCCAAAGAAAAAGAAATTAATAACAGAAAATTAAGGTAAAATATTTTTTTGTTAAAAATTACAATAGGTATAGCCTAGACCTGTTATGTAGGCAAAATTCAGTAAATATTTACCAAATCATATTATTGAGTTACAACTAAAGTGAATATATCACTCAATACCTTTTTTTATGCTCTTTACGAATATAATAATCATTTTTGTTGGAAATGAATTTTAGCCCCCACCCCTAGGCTATATAGGTTACATATCAATTCAGGGTATATATTTGCACATTAGGGGGGCAGGGGGAAAGTTTAAACTTACCTTTCAATTACATCAGAAATAAAATTACCACCCCCCCCCTAATGTGCAAATATATACCCTGAATTGGTCTATATAGGGGTGGGGGCTAAAATTCATTTCTGACATAAATGATTATTATATTCGTAAAGAGCATAAAAAAGGCATCAAGTGGTATATTCACTTTAGTTCTAACTCAATAATATGATTTGGTAAAAATTTACCCAAATTTCAGGGCCCTCTAGAGGGAGAAGGAGTGGAGATAGGTACTTCAAAATACCTTCCTGGACATATTTTAGCCTGTAGACTGATCCCTGGATGTTTATTTTCCTAACCTAACCCCTTTCCAAGATACCCAAACTTAGCTAAAGTAGAATTTTACCAGAATGGGTATATTGAAGGAGTACCTGCAAAATTTATTGTTACAATTTTCATTTATCCAACTTAATTGTGGAAAGTCAGTGCTTGTGGATTAAACAAAGGATTTATTATGAATAGTAAGTTTAAAACAGATGTTTTAAGCCTTTTTGCACCCTATATATTTTATATTTTTGTCATTTTCAAGAGCTCAAAAAGGGCTTAAGTTTGAATTTCCAATAGAAGTGATTATTATATTTGTAAAGAGCATAAAAAAAAGGCATCAAGTGGTATATTCAATTTATTTGTAAGTCAATAATATGATTTGCAAAAAATTTCCAAAATAATGGACTGGGAAGGTATTTTCAACCTCAAAGACAAATATAATGCAATTTTTGATAAATTTGCTAATGAAAAGATGGCAAGAGTCTCTAGGACAGAAATCAGATAAAAAAATAACTTCCGTTAGATTTTTCATTCAATGGTCTTTTCAAATTTAAGAGGCTATGCTAATGTGCCTTTAGAAATTATATAGGCCAAAATAAGTATTTTAGCATTAGCCTATTTAAAGTAGTTTTTAGGATTCTGGAGAAGGTAACCACTAAACAGATAGGCCACTATATTTTTGTATAATTTTCAACATTTTGCTTCAATCTTTTCACATTTACTTTTATTTGGAATAGTTGATAGCATTGAAGTTACAGCTCTCCTGAAGAAAATATAATACAACAAAAAGAGCATCCTAGTACCATTTGATTCCTTATATTAACTATTTTCAAATATAATACTTGCTTTCTTGACAATAGCCTACATCCCAATCCCTGATAATCCCCATTATAGTCCTAGGCTATATTCATAATTAAAGAAAATGCTATAAATAAAATTAAGTTTTGCAAATGGTAAAATTGGTCATGGTACAATTGGGTATTTTGGCATAATTTTATGGACTCCTGTAAAATTGCTATTTAACAATTATTTTTAAAACAAAATAGGATGAAAATATAATAGTTTAGAAACAAATTTTGGCTATATATTTTCACATTAGGGGGAGGGGGGGTGACAGGTAAAGCATAGCATATATTAAATAGGTAACCTAACCTAGGTACCTTTTCCCCCCTAAACCCCAAAAACAATAGTTTAAATACTGTAAACACAATGACAAACCATGGTTTCCAATCCAATTGTCTATTGAAAGAAATCCATTTGACTAGTTTCTTAAGCATCTTCACTGTATAATATGGTGTGTATGTTACAGATAGTACATAAGTACCCATTTGTTTATTCTCTTTTAATGAACAAATTTGGCCTGTGGGTCTATAGCAATGTTACCCAGTATTAAGCCTAGAACACACACAGCTTATTTCTCTGTTGATTTGGTAAATCAGTGTTGAATTGCCAAGAAAACAGTGCCAATTTGAGCTTTATGAATTTTTCTAGTTTTTGGTGCTGATTTGCAAAAACAGCACCAAATTTTATCATGGTCATAAAAAAAGTAATCTTCAATTGTTCCTTCTCTTCAGCAGGAAAATCAAAACATCTGAGTAGTAATAATAGTAGTTCAATATTTAATAATGAAATAATCTAAAATTTAATTAAATAGTAAGTTGTGATCAATCATACAACTATTGATAACATGCAGTTGATAAATTTTGTCCATGTCCATGATTTTTAGTTTTGAAAATATGGTGCAAAGAGCATTTTTTTTTTGTACTGCTATTGTTTTCCCTCTCAGCTGCTGAATGGAGTGCCCAAAAACCTCTATGAGTTCTAGGCTTAAGGCCCAAGATAAAACTGACGTTTTTTTACTGAGCATTTTTTGGCCATTGCTACTCTAATGCAGAAACACTAGATGGTAAACATTTTACCATTGCAATATCAGTTGATCATAATAGATCATAAACCTTTTTGTGTTTTCAATGAAAATAATTTGCCCCCCACCCCCCCTACATATTGGAAAATACATTGTATGCCCCTCTCTATACTTGTGAGAATTAATTACATGGTTAAAGACTGTAGATTGTAGATTATCTTCAACTGCACACGCATTATTTTATTTCAGGTACATTTATTATACCTGCCTCTAATTCAATAAACTCTATTGTTCTGATATGCTCTGTTAAGTCAGACAGCCTTTTAGTGCCAGGAGATGCTTAGAGTTTTATACCAAGTATTTCTTAGAGGTGTGTAGGATAGTATTGCAATGGGTAGAAAAAAACATGCTTGGTAAAACAAATATTGACTGCAGCAATGCAGCCACCTATTGTCAAAACAATGAACAAATGGCAAAATAGACAATTGTTTATTTTAATGCCTTCACTGAGATGGAAGCAGAAAGAAATGGAAGGGGGCACATCTGGCATGTTTTTTTTAACTATTGATGAATGAGTGTGGTTTTAGAGGGTATATTATAAAAAAGAAACTAAATTCAAAGTAATAGATTTTTTTTTTTGGAAGGGAGAGGACAATTGGAATGAAATGCTAGATAATTTGATTAGGAAGTGTCCAGAAATTCAAAGAAGTTTGTAGTGTCAGGGGACTGGGACCAAATTAGCCCCTGCCTTTGACCCTAAACAAATCAAAGCCTATTTATTATAAATATATAAAACAAGTATTAGTCAAATTTATGTGCCCTAAACTAGATGGTGTTTTAACAAAAAATTGACTTCATTTTCATCAAGGAAATTTCTACCTATTGCTTTTCAAAATAGAGGAAGTGTATTACCCCTCCTTGCATAAAAAAAGCTCAACTAGTCTCTTAGCCACAGGGCATCTCTAAAACAGCAATTTTACACTATATTCCCTAGGGAATACCTTATTTTATCAGTTTTGCCTTACTTTGCCAATTTTACTTACTGATTTTTATTTTATGGTAATTTTACAACAGTAAATAAAATCCTTCCTTTTTAATATGCAGTGTGTTTGTATTAATCAGATTTTCATGTTTCCTCCCATTGTTATCGGCATTTTTAAATACTATATTGTTTTGAAAGAGCATCAAACAACACAACTCTTTTTATATTGCTGTGTTCTGTTCAGAAGAGCTGTAACACTGCAATTCTACCAAATATCTGGGCTGTGCAGTAAACTCATCATCTGTATGATTCAAATTCTAGTATTTTTCTTTTTTAATTATATATAGTTGTAAAAGAGCTTACCTTCTATTATTGTATATACATCACAACTAAATATGCAACAAAAACCCTTTTTTTACTTGGGTAAAACTAGGATTTCTAAAATTTCTATTATATGTTAGAATTTTGTTTTATATGTTAGAATTATATTATTATTACTATATTTTAGAATTATACGTTAGAATTTCTGTTATATTTTACATATCCACAGTCAAATATGGACACACATAAAAAATAAGAAGCATAAAACAGTGTATTGGAAATAAAACAAATAAGTAGAAAAATGTGAATTAAATTTAAAATGACCCAGAAATTATGTTTAGGTTAAATTTTTTGCATATCCTAAAGTAAGAACTTTGTTGTTACAATGTTTCCTTTTAGAAGGGTCCATAGAGAATAGTGTTACCTCTAGATCTATTAGGGGAAAAGGGTAAGGACCAAGGTGCAATTGTAACAGCAGCAATTATCATATTTGGGTCAATTTTTGGTTTTCTTCCCTAGGTAAAAGATAAAGATACCACAGGATATGCCTTTGATACTCTTTCCAAATATACTATTTGCTGCCCTTGCAAGCTTGATCCCTTAAACTCCAAGGGCCGTGGAGCTAGTCCATTTTACCAATGACTCCTAAAATTTTAAACCTAATTGCTCTGACTTCAGCTCCAACTCCTAACATTTTCTTCAAAGAAGTAAGAACTCCAACAATCCTGCTAATTTACAGCAGAAATTCAATATATAAGTTTCTCCTGAAGTATATTTTTTAGTTTTAAAAAATCCTATTCACTATAATTAGTCTAAAATATTAATTTTGTTTATTATTACCACTCTTTAGTAGTATTTAAACGTATTTTGCTTGAGTCCAGGCTTTATGTGTTTCCATAACTCCAACTCCAAAGGGTTTTATATTATTTCTGTTACTCCAATTTCATTCAGCAAAATTTTACTAAACTCCAACTCCACAGCCCTGTAAACTCCTACTCCTACTACCATCAAATCACTGTAGCACCAAGCCACCTAAGGCCAACAAAGCTGAGCATGCTCCTCCTCCATCCCAATGATTCTTTAAATGGATCCTAAAAATGATATCTTGTTCTGTATTTTATCTAATAGAACCAACATTAAAACATGCCATTCCAAATAAATACATACTAAAATAAATAATCAATAATAAGATGGATTGTCAGATGTTACAACCACATTGAAATTGCTCTTTTATATAGAAGTAAAATTTCAGAAATAAAAGATTTATAAATTCTTAAGTTATTGTCTTATTGTTCAAAATAAATCAAGGCATATAGAATACCTGACTTTGAAATATCAACTTGTCTTTGGGTATTTTACTTACTTGTACTTGTGGCGGGAATCAGGCGTTTCCACCTCGCCCGGCATCGATGATCTTGGAGACCTTCTTGGACCATGTTGAGCAATCTTCTGCCAGCTGCTCTGCAAAAGTAAGCCACTGAGTTTACCATCTGTGTCCAAACTTTCTGAATCCCCCGATAGGTTCAAGGTCTGATTTGGCCAGGTTCCACCAGTTTTTCCTCTGTCCTCCTTGGCGTCTCTTCCAGGAGCTAATAGGCTCGACTAGAAGTATTTGGCGAGGCAAGTATTCTGGCGGCTTCCGTAAAACATGGCCCAACCATTTCAAACGGTGTTCTTTAATAGTGAGCGCAACATCTCTCTGAATATTGCACATTCGACGTAGATCCGTGCTGGAGATACGGTCACGCAGCTGTATTCTGAGAATTCTTCGCAGACAGGTATGCTCAAACACCTTCAGCGTATTCTCATGCTGTAGTTTTACCGACCATGTTTCGCATCCGTAAAATACAACGGTGCGGACTAGTGCCATGTAGATTCGAACTTTCGTTCGGACACTGACTTCGCGGCGATTCCATAAGGGTTTCCGAAGGGAGGCAAAGACTGTCTGCGCTTTCTGTATTCTCTGTTGGATATCAGCGTCGGAGGATCCGTCAATACATATTTGGGAGCCTAAGTATGTGAAACAGTTGACTTTTTCCAGTTGAACTTGATTGACAGTTAGTGTGAATGGTCCTGTGTCGTGGTTAATAGCCATGAATTTCGTTTTCTCTGTGCTGACTTTCAAGCCGATCAGGTCTGCCCAGGCCACCACGTTGTCCAGCATGTTTTGAGCTTCTGCGGGTTCTGACAGGAGGCCAACATCATCCGCATAATCAAGGTCAGTCAGTGAAAGATTCTGTCCGATCTGAACTCCTGGATAGGACGACAGTGCATTTTCAAGCACCCAATCGACGCAATAATTGAACAGAGTCGGAGAGAGGATACACCCTTGTTTTACTCCGAACTCAACCAGGAATTCTTTAGTTTCTTCACCATAGACTCGAACTCGGCTCACTGACGCGTCATAGTATGCCTTCATCAGTTCAACAAACTTCAGCGGCATTCCGTCATTCTCTAGGATCTTCCAAAGTTTCTGGCGAGTGACAGAGTCGAAGGCGGCAATGAAGTCCAGGAACATCAAGATCAGGGGTAGATTGTACCTTTCAAACTGCTGGATAATGAGGCGAAAAACGAAGATATTATCAGTACAGCCTCTACCTGGCCGAAAGCCGGCTTGATTTTCTCGGGTTCTTTCCTCCCTTGCCCCTTTGAAGCGGTTCAAGAGTATAATCCCGAATATTTTGACCGCAATGTCTATAAGACTTATTCTGCGGTAATTTTTGCATTCGGTTTTATCTCCTTTCTTATAGAAGGGGAGAATGACTGATGTCTTCCAATCTTTTGGGAAAGAATTGGTCCTCCACACTTCTTCGAGAATGCCATGGAGCTGTTCAGCAGTGACCTCAGGGCATTGTTTGTACACTTCCGGGGGAGGCCGTCTTCACCTGGGGCTTTGTGGTTCTTCTGGGTCTTGATCGCTTTTAGTATTTCGGCTCTGGTCGGTGTATCCAGCTCGACGTCGTAGGGTTCTTTAGAAACGGCAGGTGGGAAAGCATCAGGGGCGGATGATGGGGATGGGTTTAGGAGCATCTGAAAGTGATCCTTCCATCTGTCTTTGGGTATTGAATCAAACTGTATATTTTACCTTAGCTTTATTAGCAAAAAAAAAAGAATTCGGGAACAAGATGTCACTTTTAGGATATCTGTATGGGTTCAAAATAGAATTTGCAAGTATAGCAATTAGTATGTTCAAAAAGAGCATTAAAAGGCAAATTGACTGGTGTAGGCTATATTCATCTACTACCTAGCACCACTGGCTTTTACACATTCTGCAGATGAAGGATGACAGATTACAAAAGATTGTCCTTTTCAGCCAAAAAAACAGGTTATCCCCAAAAAGGGTAGGAGGAGGTCATAAGGAAGGATTTAATAGAAATTGGACCTTCTTGGGATGGTTTAAAGAGGGGGGCTATGAATATAGCAATGGAGGAGGAACTTACATAGCTGTCTCGGAAAGATTAGTGCTGGAGTAAGTTGTTGTTAGTAGTAGTAGCAGTACTTGCTAGCAAATTAATCAAGAAAACATAAGATTTAACTATATTTGGAAACAGCACTAAATGTAGAATCTAGCAGTATGCTTCTTTTTTCTGATTTCTGATGTATAGTGTACCTTTACCAAAAGATGAACATACTAATTGATGGGCCTACTAAGGTTCTTTCCAAATATGTTAATTACTACAGTTTTAGATTCCATATATTGAACTTACATCAAGAGGTGTGTTCATCCTTTAGCTAGCAAACTAATTAAAACATCCAACAATTTTCAAAAAAAAAGTTTAAAAAGTGATCCAGAGCTAAATTATAACACCAAAAGCTTTTTTGAAGTATCTATCTTCCCCCTCTAAAGAACAGTAATATTTGATAATTTTTGGACAAACTTTGCATATTTTTTTCTTTTCTTGAATAGTTTGCAAACTAAAAGATGATACCAGTTGATGTGCCTTTAAATGCTCTTTCCAAATATGTTAATTGCTGCCTTTCCAAAGTTTATTTTGAGCCCTCGAGAGCCATAAAGTGATGCCTTCTTCCTTATTTCTTCATCCAATTGAACCAAGATGAAAAATAACTATTTGATTTAAAATTCAATGCTAAGATGATTTTACAGCCATGCACAAATTTAATACAATCAAATCTGATGAACTTAGCAATTTATAAATCTTTTAATTTCACTTTTTTCTTACATCAAACAGTTCGTGGTAACAAACTGTAACCTCCTTAACGCCTCGCTCTTTACGCTAAAGTTTGACTTTCTCACAGCTCTATTTTTTTAAACAATAAAAAACTTTAGCGTAAAGAGCGAGGCATTGAGGAGGGGATAGCCCTTTTCATATACAGAATAATTTCTGTTTGTTTTAAGTTTTATCGTCGTTCCTTACTTTCAGTTAAAAAAACTTTTTTTTTTATTTAATTTGCTGATAGTTACAGGTGGCTTGAAGTGCAAATGGAACAAATTGCTTTTGTTTTGCAGAATTGATGGAAAATGAGTCAAATTACACATTAAGTACCCTTTTCAAATACAATTATCAGTGTTGTTCCAATTGTACCCCACACCCTAATGGGACCAGATATAGCCCAAGGCTATATTAAAAATTGACTGATATTCTTGTTTTTTTTTGTTTGTTTTTTTCAAATTGGCTTAATTTGGCATTGTGGACTAAATGTTGATGAGAAAAAAAGTATGCCAACCCATGAAATCAGTGAACTCTTGCAATCCCAGCAGGGGCGTAATTTGCTATGGGGAACTAAGATAAGTCTGCATAATTCAAGCATCCACAGAAACTGGTCAGTTTTCTTCAGTATATCTTTGCCTTTATGGTACTATATGGCTCGTTTTTCAGTTTTCAGAGTCATTTTTACTTGATTTGGGAAAATTGGATCAAACTTTGCCCCCCCCCCCCTCCCGGATTTGACGGAATTACGCTACTGGATACCAGTAATAACTATTCAGAAAACGCATCTAATATTTTTTTATTATTATTATTATTGGCATTGTGAACCAAAGAGTGATGAGTAATAAGTACTAATCTGTATTAGATACTGGGAATTGACAGAATTAGCAAAGTTTTGTGTATAAAATAGGGTTATACCCAGGTCATAGGGGGAGGGGGCGATGAGACGAAATTGTTATGATGATGTCTATTATATTTCGAAAAAAGTGTTGTATGGTAGGATCCTTTTGTTATTTAACCAAACTAAAATTAAGCAAACGTTTTTCTTTTTGCCAAAGTTGGCAGAGGGTTTAATCAATTTATTTCCAAATGAATTACTATTTAGGAAGATGTTTTTCAAATAGCCATTCCCACTCATCTTCCCCTCAAGGGTGCGAAATTCCCATGTACTTCGGGAGTCAATTGTACTTTTTGATGTTGCTTTCACTAATATTGAAGAAACTTTTAGCAATTCAAACAAAATAAATAGAAAAAAAATATTTTTATATTCCTTCTAAGGAGAAAGAATCACTCTTCTTGCACGACTACATTCCCCACTCAAATGTAACCACATCATACAATGGCTAAAATTGATTTTACTGTATCATTAGCAAATGATATTGCCATATTTTGGTTACAATAAACTGCAGACAAAGATAATAAAGCAAAATTCATTTAATGGTATCTGTTGACATAGTAGAAAATGTCGTGTGTTAGACTCGTTTTCTGTTGATATAAATGCTTGACATAAAACATCTTGATAAAAAGTATCTTGATGACATAAAAAATGCTGTCATCTCTATCTCTGTTATCTTTTTTCTTTGTCAACAGAAGCAATGAGTTGAAAACCATGTTTGGAAAGTGCATATAGGGCAACCCTTTTATATACAGAATAATTTCTGCTCGTTTTGAGTTTTAATGTTGCTCCTTGCTATCAGTTGACAAAGCTGGTTTTTTCTTATATTTAATTTCTGATCGTTGTTCAAATAATGCCGCTAAATCGGGCTCATCGTCTATGAAAAATTACCTCTCCACAGGGGAAACTCCTCCTTGGAAAGTTCCTCCCACATATAACAAAACCCCCCATAAAATTCCTTCCAGACAATTCCATCCTTGGTGAACCCCCCCCCCCCCGTAAAATTTATTGCAGAAGATTCTCCTTGGCATATTCTCATTTGAAAAAGACTAAGTTCTAATCGTTTTTCCGATCACTACGGAAATCCCCTCTTCCATGGAAATTATATCCTGGAAATCCAAACACGAACAAATTTCCCTTATACAATTCCCCCAGAATATCTCCGCCATGCAAAAGTTCCTCTTCCGATGTTCTAAGACCATTGGTTTGATACAATCACCCCTAGGGAAAAAAAACAATAAACACGCATCTGTAATCTTTCTTCTGACAAAAAAAATTAGAAAAATTCCACGTTTTTGTAGATAGAAGCTTGAAACTTCTCTAATAGGTTTTCTGATACGCTGAATCTGATGGTATCATTTTGATTAAAATTCCTTGATTTTAGGGGGTGTTTCCCTCTCTTTTTCGAAAATCAGGCCAATGTAGCCTTTATGGGTAACACTAAGCTTAACAAATCTTATATACAACTCTGTACAAGCTTTAGAGATTTAGTATGTAGTTTAAACTTTGCAAGAAGAAGGGAATTATAGTGAAAAAGCCTTAAATTACTTTCACTTCTGAATTTTCACTTTTGCTAAACATAAATGCATGCACATAGCTGCTTTAAACCCTTGCCTACATCTTATTATCCTGTCTGAAGCACATTCATACCAATGCATTCCCTGCCTGTAAGGCTTGAATTATTCTGTGAAAATGGGTCCTAAGTTTGAGCAAAATTCCAATCTGGCTTAGAATTAAGCTTGAATGATAGAACTTCCTTACCAAGGCTGAAGTCATAAAAATTAAATTTTAGGCCAAACATGAAAAACAAACTCAAGACAGGTAGATACCATGAATCATCACTCTTTGGGCGCCATTGCATTCTGTGTGCTTGTCCAATCTCTTCGTACTACAGCTAAGATGGGTGTTATAATGGCTTTTGTATTGTGATGCAATCATAATTTGCACATTGGTTTAAATGATTTTCAAACAACAGATGACACAATGTAAGCAAGGAATAAAAAAAAATAATTGAATATGCAAATATATTTACCATTTGTGAAAGCCTTAAAATGTGAAAAAAATGTAATTCTGTCCTTTTTAAAAAGTTTCTAACTTGTGGTATATCAGCTTCTACAGAATTATTATTGCATCAATTTGGCTATGCTGTCATAAGGGCTAAATTATTTGTCAACTACCATATTGTTAAGTTAAATAGAGGTTTTAATTTAGTACTTGAGTACATAATTTGGCTATTGAAGTAGCCTACCTAATTTGGCTATAACACTAAGGGTAATCAGACCTTTCCCCCTTTTTTTCTATGCTTGTTACATGAGACTGATTAAACACTAAAGGAAGTCTCATCCAAAAAGGAATCATGTTTGGACCATATTTTGGCTATAATAGACATTTTTTGGCTATAATAATTGGGGATATTCTTATCTTTTTTTCTATTTCTTTTCTTTGGCTTGCCATATGAGGTTATTAAATGTTAAACAAAGTAACTTACAAAAAGAAGTCATTTTAGAACTTTAATTAGATCTAATGCTGAGGGGCATTTAGATTCTTTCCCATTCCTTTTCTCTGGCTTACTACATGGGCCTCGATTTGGGCTGTAAATATATTCTTGAGACTATTCTTCATCTAACTTAATAACTTCAGAGATAGCAAAGGAGTGTGTAAACTAGGATTGATTGAGTCTTTGACTTCTTAAAAGCAGGCGCTTCAATTGGGGGGGGGGTATTCGTCTTCCTTTTATAGTAGTTTTTGTGTGCATCAACGAATTTCTTTCTTTTCTGGCCAGAGAAATTAAGGGTTGTATGAACATACCATCAAATGTAATGTTGAGGTTGAGAAACTTCTGTGTGAATTATATTTCAGTGATCCCAGCTGAATTAAACTTTCAGACTGGATTTAGTGGCCAAGTTTGTGAAAATGATTGATAAAATAAGCCCTAGAAAGTTAAGGGAAGTCGTCATTGTTCTCTTAATCAGCATATGCAAGCAACTTACTTTTAATTAATAATGTCAATCCAGAAATTATAAATTTTTCCTTTCTCAGTTGCCATGGATCATAGTTTTACAGTGTAGTTGTCTTTGCCCTAGACTGTCAGGCCCTTTTTTTCAATGAATCTAGATGCTTTCATATTAAAGAAATACGGATGGTAGTCCTTGGTTTTCCATTTATTGTTGTGTAAATATATCCAAAGGTCCTGAATGAGTATTTCCAAGCTCCTACCCACACATTTTCACTACTAATGAGGCTAAATAAATTCTAGGGTGACTTCAGGCTAGTTTTGCTACCTTAAAAATATTCAAGTCTTGTTTTCTATAATATTGTTCTGTAAATATATCCAAAGATGTTGGGAGAGTATTTCCAAGCTCTTACCCCACCCTTTCCCTACTGGTGGAGCTGTAGATTTTCCATAGTTTTATATTATATATACCGAATTGAAGCCACACTGTTCAGCCACAGGGTTTATTTTTCGTGGACTATTTCTTAATTAAATGCTCAAACAAAAATTGTTTTCGTGTAAACCTTGAAAACTTGTTCTTGCTATCCTGTAAAATAAAAATATGATTTGTGACCTTAGGCTTTGGGTACTGGATTATTGAGATATTCTAATAAAATATTAGAACAAGTATAAAGTGTCTCATAGCCTTCCATTTAACTACAGAGAATAGATGCTGCAGTAGGTTAGGTTGAAGCTCAGAAAGCAGGTAATAGATAGCTCACTTATAATGTAGTCTAGAATGAACAGGAAAAATCAAAGACTCAAAACCGGCTTAGCATTATTGTTTTCCAGTGTAATTTGAAATTGTCTGTTATGATATAGGCATGTGTAACTAGTATACTTCCTTTTTTGAGAGGGAGCCCTAAATTACTAAAAGTAAATTTTGGGACTACGTTAATATTCCTCAGAACTTGGCTTTGATACGTGTTACTATTTTTCATATTATACTTAAACAGCCTTGATGTTAATAGATAGAGCCATTCACAAACCTCGATGGAATCTTGGTAAAAATGTCAATTAGCGTAGGGTATTCAATTTATTAAAGCTTGAAAGAAACACACTTTGACTCATGCTATAAAGACCGAGTTGTATCATCTTCCTTCTTTCCTCTCATTCTATGTTGTTTCCCCTTTCTTTGTGTTGTGGAAGAGAAGAAATGGACAGCAACAGAAACGGCCCATTGAAATGATACTTTACAATCTAGCACTAAAACTACTTCTTCATGGTTTAAATTTCGTTGTCTTGTTAAACTCAACCTCGCCATCCAACGGTTATTTGGAATTTTTATAAACCCTTTATCTGATCGAAATTAGAATATGGAACCCAATTTTTCTCCAGTTGTCCCCATCTACTTTTAAGATCCTTGAATTTTTATAAAATTCTGCCATTGGAATAGCTATGAGCCCGCACAAGCAAAGTTCTCTGTCTAAGTTGAGGGTGGTGTCTGGATTGTTGTCCCTAAGAGAAACAGCCTCCTGTCAAAGAAATAAATACTTATAAAAATCCAGGGTTATAGCAGCAAACACATTGTATATGAACATACTTTTGTAGTGAAGTCTGTTATCCCCTTCGCCTTTTAATCATAGAATCTATTTCTATTAGAGGTCCTGAATTGTATCTACAAACCTCCTTATGTGTATCCCTTTACTGAAAACCCCTCCTTGGGAAATATGCCCACCATGTTGTCAAGTTAATCTTATTTCTAAAACATCTGATACCCAAACATTTAGTTCAGAGTATTTTTGCTGAACAAATCTTTAAATATTACCGTAATCATAAGAAAATTTATTCAGACAGGTCTTTATGTTGTGTGAAAGCAGGAGTAGCTGCATGCAACCCTTCTTTGATCCTTAATCTTTATTTTCCCCTCTCATTTGGATCCTCCATTTTGTCTGCCGAATTGTTTGCCATTCGTCTTGCTCTTTATGTGCTTATAAATTATTGCATAGAGTCTGTTTAACAGAATCCATACTTGCTGCAAAGTATCAATAGAATTGCTGTTGATAAGGACGCATATGATATCAGCAGACAGCCACCAAACCTTCAAGCAAAAGGCAATCGAATAAATTTCCAGCATGTCCATAAAGGTCATTTGATGCCATAAGGACATCAAATATAACGAAAGAGCAGATCTTCGACTCGACAAGGCCTTCTCCTTAAAACTAAGCTTTTCCTCTAACCTAAACATAAGGGATATAATTAGGCAAAGATCTCAAACAATTCACAGCAAATAGATGTCATCACCCTTCCAGTCAAACTTCATACAGTGTTATTTTACCCGCTGAAATCTGATGCCCTTGTTATCAATAGTGTTCTATCTAAATGGAGGCTACATCATTCTCCACTATGTCCCACTTGCTTAGTAAGTTCCGAAAGTTCAGTAATATGGACCCACAGATTTACTTTTCAGTATTTTAAATGTGATTTCCTCCTGGAAAATCCCACCCCCATCCACTGGGAAAATTTGAATTGTGTGCACTCTATTAGCATGATCTAGTATCACAAAAAAGGACTTTTTTTTAAAAGAGTCTTGTTTCTTCACATATGATGTTTATCTATTTTGAGAGGACGTTGTATCCAAATCTTTACGATGTTACGTTTGAATGGAGTGTGTTAAGTTGTCAGCATTTTTTACGTAAGCGTCAAAAAGAATTCGTTTAGTTTTTTTTTTTTTTTTTTTTTTTTTTTTTTTTTTTTTTTTTTTTTTTACTACGCATAAATTTTCTAGTGTCCGAAAGGAAACTCGTGTTTACAAAAACAACAACTTAACAAATGAGCAAAACATATGTTTTGATGAAAGGCTTGGATATAATTAAACTCCGAAGTTGGAAGGGATAACAGCATATAAAATGATTCTAAATATTTCCATACACCTGTCTTTAGTTGTATTGTTTTCATCTTCTAGATTGTAAGAAAATGAAAATTATTAATCGTGATAGGCTAATCAATACGAAACAAAGGCATAACATCTATATGTGACTTTATGTTTCACAGGAATAGTAAAACAAAAGGTCTTGCATGAAATTTTCCAGGACTATACTGCTGTCCATCTCAAACTAATAGCATTCCATCATTTACTAGTATCTCATTTCGTTTTTAAAGATAATTCCTTAGAGATAATTGGCTTAACCAAATGCAGCATTTCCCCATTTCTTGCTTGTGAGAGTATTTGTTGCATATAACCTTTGATGTTATTTTTGTAAACATTTTCTTGTTTTAACAACCAATCCTTACTAACAGTTAAAACTCCAAAATAAATTTCTTAGTGTTTTCAGTTTTTTGTCAGATTTGTGACTTGTATCATCCCCCTTTCAAGTGCCATTGTAGAAGTCTAAACATACTTCTTGAAACATATACCTGTCCAATATCCATCATGTTTGATTTCAGAAAAACACACTCCATTAATGTTGGTGAATGTTCACCTCGTATGATAACCATTTTTGAAAAGACAGCAGAGACAGTAGCCCTTATTAAAATTCTTCTTCTCTGACCTTTCTGTCCCTCTCTCCTCTCCCTCCTCTCTTTATCTTCTCTTTTCTCTCTCTGATGATCCATCCCATGTCAATGCTGGGTTAGCTCTCTCTCTCTCTCTCTCTCTCTCTCTCTCTCTCTCTCTCTCTCTCTCTCTCTCTATCTGTTTCTATCTCTTTCTCTGTATCTATATACCTCTCTATCTATCTCTCTCACTATCTAACTAAATATATATCTCTCAATATATATATCTCTCTATCATTTAATCTTTTTCCAAAGATTTCATGTTTCAGTTGTTCAAAGGTGGGTTCCTCCAAAAGAAGAGACGTGTTGAATTAAGTCTCTGTAAAACTTTCCTTTTTTGAACCAATTTGGTGAATCGCAGGGATATAGTCTTAGCTTCTGCCTTCAAATGAAACCTCTGTCTTTGTCTCTCTGATATATTTCACTTCTTTTTTTTTCTTTTTTTTTTAGATATAAATATTAATGTTTTCTCTTATTATATTACATTTTTTAGGTCAAAAACCATGGCACCACAAGCACCTGAGATGCAAAAACTCTTTGATAGAGATCCTTACCTACGTCCGTTTGAAAAAGATATCCAACGACGTTACGAATGCTTCCATTCTTTTTTGGAAAGAATCAATTCATGTGAAGGAGGTCTGGAAAATTTCAGCAAAGGCTATGAAACATTTGGAATTCATGTGCTACCTGATAATACTGTCTATTGCAAAGAGTGGGCTCCTGGAGCAGAGGCTGTCTTCCTGAGAGGAGATTTCAATCAGTGGGATCGATGCAGCTTTCCTTACAAAAAGCTTCCTTTTGGGAAATGGGAGTTATATATTCCCCCCGAAAAAGATGGGTCTTGTCGTATAAAACACCTTTCTAAGCTTAAAATTGTTATAGCTACAAAAGATGGCCAGCTTGTAGATAGAATTTCCCCCTGGGCTACATATGTTGTACAGCCTCCCAAAACAGAGGGTGTTGCATATGAACATGTGTTCTGGAACCCTTCACCTGCATCAAAATACCAGTTTAGATTCAAATCACCTCGAAGGCCTGAAAGTCTAAAAATCTACGAATGTCATGTTGGAATAGCTACAGAAGAAGCAAAAGTTGGCAGCTATAGAGAGTTCGCAAGAAATGTCGTCCCTCGTATAGTAAAGTTGGGCTATAATGCCGTTCAGCTAATGGCAATAATGGAGCATGTATATTATGCCAGTTTTGGTTACCAAGTAACTAGCTTTTATGCTGCTTCCAGTCGCTATGGAACTCCAGAAGAACTCAAGGAGTTAATTGATGTGTGTCACTCTAATGGGCTAACTGTTCTTTTGGATATAGTTCATTCTCATGCCTCTAAAAATGTTTTAGATGGACTAAATCAGTTTGATGGGACAAACTCTTGTTTCTTTCATGAAGGACCTAGAGGTGAACATAGCCTTTGGGATAGTAAACTTTTCAATTATTCAGATTGGGAAGTGGAGAGGTTTTTGCTCTCAAATCTTCGTTGGTATATGGAAGAATACAAATTTGACGGATTCCGCTTTGATGGAGTAACATCAATGCTATACCACTCACGTGGAATTGGGCAGGGTTTCAGTGGAGATTACAACGACTATTTTTGCCTGAATGTTGATAATGATGCTATAATGTATCTTATGCTAGCCAACCACATGTTACATCAAATTTACCCAGAAATAATCACAGTTGCTGAAGATGTTTCTGGAATGCCAGCATTGTGTCGCCCAGTGTCCGAAGGTGGAACTGGTTTTGACTACCGTCTTGGAATGGCAATACCTGATAAATGGATCCAGTATTTGAAAGAATTCCGAGACGAAGATTGGAACATGGGAAATCTAGTGTTTACCCTAGCAAATCGTCGCTGGCAAGAAAAAACAATAGCCTATTGTGAATCCCATGATCAAGCCCTTGTTGGTGATAAAACTTTAGCTTTTTGGCTAATGGACAAAGAAATGTATACTCATATGTCTGATCTCTCTGATCCCTCTCCAGTGATCGACCGCGGAGTTGCCCTGCATAAAGTCATTCGATTAATCACGCACAGTCTTGGTGGAGAAGCCTACTTAAACTTTATTGGAAATGAATTTGGCCACCCAGAGTGGCTAGATTTTCCTCGAGTTGGAAATAATGAATCTTTCCACTATGCCCGTCGACAGTGGAATATAGTTGATGACCCTTTACTCAAATACAAGTACCTGAATGCATTTGATGCAGCAATGAATAAAACAGAAGACAAATACGGATGGCTTCACAAAGATCCTGGTTATGTTAGCTGGAAGCATGAAGAGGACAAAGTCATCGTATTTGAACGTGCTGGTCTGCTTTTTATTTTTAATTTCCATCCGACCAAAAGTTTCCCCGACTACCGTATCGGTGTACAAATTCCTGGAAAATATCGAGTTGTTCTGGATACAGATGATAAGATATTTGGGGGCCATGGTCGGTTAGACCACGGGATTCGATTTTATACATTTGACCAGGGATTTGCTGGTCGTTATCATTCAATGATGGTATACATGCCAAATAGAACCGGGTTTGTCCTGGCTAAAGAAGATTGAAAGAAAAAGCTGTGCCTTATGATGTGACATGACTTCAGCGCAATGTTTGGATTTTCTTAATTTTATTCGGCTTAAAGCCTTTAGTTTTGCTTTTTGCTTATAGTTTTTGTGCCATTGTTGAAAAATAAATAATCGGTTAGTTTGTTGATCATAAACATTTATACTTCTTGTCGTTGAATTTCAGCCACAAAAGTAGAATAAGTATTGGTTAACAGTACTTTCAATTAATGAAATTGTTGATATAAGGCTAGTCATTGAGTAAAAGTAGATTAGAATGGTTTAACTTGGAACTTGTAAGCTAGGTAGATAAACTTTCAGAAATGAATTAAAATTTAAGTCCGGGTCTGGGATGGTGTTTTCAAGGTCTTGTCTCAAGCCCTTCCCTACTCTTAGTGCTTTAAACTGCTGAAACCAAACCTAGAAAATTGACGAAGGGGAATTTTGCTTGCCTGGGTAGGGTTAATAGCAGAGAAAGTTGATTCACCGACGATCCAAAAAGGAGAAAAAGTGTTTTTGCAGTTGAATAATTTCAAATGATTGAAAGATTAGGCGTATGACTAAGATTAGGCTAATAGAAACAAGGCAAGGCTTATGGTTCTCAAACGTTGGTTCTTCAAAAAGGTGAGGAAGGTGTGCTAGATATTTTCCACAGAGAATTTTCTAAGAATAATTTTAGGTGCTCTTTCGATCAACACTACATAAAAAAGAAGCAGTGCATAAGATGTGATTTGATCACACTGTCTAGTATTAATACAGGTTCAGATTTCCATTTTAAGTCTTGGAGTTTACCTCTCGTGGACTGTAGGCACCGGAAAAGTGTTTCTCGGGATTTGAGCCAGATTCCAAGCCTTTTCTCTGAGACGTAGAACATATTTTCATTAAATATTTCTAGTACTATTAGTAAGGAAGGAGTAGAGATAAAAGATTGAAAATTCATTCCTATCCCCTAATTTGGATTGTAGATCCGTTTCTGAAATTAAGATCTACCCGACAAAGAAACTTCTATACTCAGGAACGGAGGCGGGGTGGGGGGGGCTCTGAACAAACCTCGCCCTGCTTCAATTTGGACCATATACCGAATCATGAAAGTTTTACAAGTTGAAGGGAAAAATGGCTTCAATCCAATGCATCAGAACTTCGTCAGAGCATCCCAAAAAATTGTTCAGAAAAAGAGTAGAGATAGCAAGGCTTTTAATAAGAATGATTTTACAAAACAAAAAAGAAGGAAAAATGTTCAGCTTCCTGACATTTCTCTGGAAGGCTTCCAGAGAACAAGCTGATATTGTGATCAGGTACTATGCAGATTTTATTTTGGAAAAGTTGGGGGCACAACTTGGAAAAAAGGTAAAATTAAGCAAGTCATGAGGATAGCAAGCAATTATTGTAAAAATCGTATACAATTTCTTTTCCTCGAGAGTATACTAAATGGTGATTTCTAGGACCCACCTAAAGTTTAAAATATTCTTGTATGTTCCAAAAAAGGCATTATATAACTATTAAGCACAATTTTTTATATGTAGCCTTAAATGATCATGCTGATGGAAAAACAGTATTCGCCGAGAGTCCTACACACAACAAATACTGGCGATTTAACAAAAATAAAAATAATCCTTTTAATTTTTTTACCTTAAAGAAAAACTTAATTTTTGTAGCAAATAATATAGTATATATGTCAAGCTTTTCTTTTTTTTTAGAAAGCTTTTTTCTTTTTTTTAATTTAATTTAGATTATTTTTCTTTAAATAAAACATTTTGTCACGTTGTCCTCTTCCAAACTTCATTCAGTGACGAAAGCGAGTTATCTTTTAGATGTTTTTGAGCAATTTATTTTAAATACACAATTTTAAGGGCATATCAACAATTAGTTCAATAGATTTAACAAAAAAAAATTACTTTAAAAGTTCTTCAGAAAGGATTTTTACTCTGTTCTAGAGAGGAAAAAAAAAATCCTGAATAACACATAACAAAATGGCAAAGTTCCAAACTGAAGGCGAAATTGATTTTTTATATTTTTTATCTTTACGGTGAAAGGGGAATTCATTTTAATATACCAATTGCGTGATATGAAATGTCGATGCTAGGGGATTTTATTTGGTGTCAGGATAAAAACAAAATGGACTTGGTTCTGTGCTCCTCGTGCACACAAGTCATCATATTTATCACCTGGTTTTGATAGAATTACTTAGTGTGTTTTCATATGACGATTCAATTGATTTTCGCGTTATTCGTTAACAAATTCAATTCGTCATCAGCAGTTCATTAATAAAATATCCGTTAGCATACAATATATTTTTTTCTCTCCTCAAGATGGTAAAAACCGTTTCTATTGCAATGTGTTTGCAGTCTATTCTTTATCCATAGCTAACTCAAATGTAGGCTACAGGTTATCGAGGTTCCTTTAAAAAAGCATGTTAAAAATGAGATTCCGAAAATAATATAAAGTCTAACTCATTTTTGACATTTGATAAGTTTTAAAATTAGATGACGTATAAAACTTTTATTTTAAAAGATATGTCCTAATTTTAGAAAACGAAAAGTTAATACAGCTTAGAGTTCAAAATTTCAGAGGGTAATTTTTGTATTTTTTTCTATCAGTGTTGCCTCTTTGGCAAACTAAAGAAAAAAAAAATTAAGAACGCAGAGTAAAAAAAACCATTGTTTAGGAAACCCATTGCCTGAACGGAAATCATCAGCATTTTGACGTGGGGAAGAAGGAGAGTTGTATTTTTTTGTAATGGGCAGGAACTACAGAAAAAATATCTTAGACCTAATTCTTAACAATTCTTCTGGTTTGAATATATTAAAATATTCCTAAGCTTTAAATGCAGCTTAGCCATCTTTTGGTGAAACCTATGATTGTAAATAGATAAAAAAAAAGATCATTAGTAATAGTAACCACACCTTTTCAATTTGTCGGAAGCCCTCCATTTGCATAGCCCAATGCAGCTGGATTTGGCGTCTCGACTTACCAATTAGTTCATGTTTATAGTGACCATTCTACTTCTTTGAAATTTGAATAGGCATGCCAAAGTTGGACAAAAGAGGAAAAAAAATTATCTTCGAAACTTTCGCCTTGGATACAAGATTTTCCTCGTCTTTTTTAAGAATCTTTGGAATTCAATATTATTTCCAAGAAGTCATTAGAAAGAGTGAAGAAGACAATTAGATTTATTTCAGAGTTTTAGTATCACTCCAAGTGATTAAGCAACAAGTTGGCTAATATTGAATTGGTAAATATTTCTGAAACTTTACTTCATCTTGATAAGCAACGGGACAGTCCCAACAATAGCATGTTTAAAGTCGTATTTTAGCCAGGGCATTTAAGAAGAAATTATTAATTTTAGAACACAAATCAAATATTTCATTGAAACCGAATAAAAACTAAGCGGACGATTTCTTTTCGTACGATTAATCTCTTTATCGAAAGAGACAAATACAAGTATATAAAACAAAATTTAGGTTTTTTATAAAAAAAAATCCTTTTTTTAAAATCTATACCTAATGTTAACTAATTCTTTAAACTTTGAATAACAAACATGAAGTAATATATAAATCGATATGATAAATTTACTAGTTTAAATATATATATATATATATATATATATATATATATATATATATATATATATATATATACATTATATATATAAGTAGAATGGCCATAATAACTCCGAACAGGGCTCCTTATATGGGCATAGAATACTGACAGGGCTCCATATATGGGCATAGACTCCGAACCCCACACCAAATAAGGGCATAAAGTCATTAGGGAGAACACGTGGTTAATGGGGTCAATGACCTAAATCAAAGTGTGTCAACAACAACAACATCGACCTTGACATTCGCTGAGAGCGTGCACTTACAACAACAACAACATCGACCTTGGAACACCTGTGCTGTCGACCTCAATTCACCTATCGTGAATCAATAATTCCCCTTAGAAACAACAAATTAATTCCCCTTTCTTGACAGATCAATCAACCAATGACATCATCTGTCAGACTTTAAAAATTTTCGCATAGAAACGATTCTCCAGGAATAGATCCAGGTCATTAATGTCATTGCCTCGGAAACAACTCTTTTGGTCGAACTCCAAAGGATATTAATAGCCAAAGGCCATGGAAACAATTCTCCAAGAAACATCTTAGCGATGAATTGTTTTAGCGCGGGAATCAGGTTTCTTATTAATTTGAAATGCATTAGCGCAGAGATGCCAAAAACAAAAGGAACACGCTGAAATTACGTTTAGGGATTATTTGGGCGAAACCGTTTTAGACAGGCTATGGAACTATTTCGGCGAAACAGTTAGAGACATTTTAAAAGATGATTTTTGAAGAGATTTTAGAAGAGAATTTAATGGTGAAACTATGTGGTCGTTATAATACACAAGTTTCATTTGAACAGTGTTGTGAGGTCCTCTAACCCAACCCCAAAGGGTTCCAATTCTCCTACACCAAGCCCGAAGGAAGCCCCCGGTACTCAAAGGTCCCCCAAGCTCCCAAAGAGCCCCAGCCCCCCCAACGCCCTCCTCAGACCCTCAAAGGCCATCCCCGGGCCCCCCAAAGGCCCATCGGGCTCCCAAAGGACCAACGGGGTCCCAAAAGCCCTCCACCGGTCCCCAAATGTCCCCCAGGCCCCCAACTGCCCCCCGGACCCCCAAAGGTCCCCCGGCGCCCCAAAGGCCCTCCCCCGGCCCCCAAAGGTCCCCCGGACCAGAGAAGCGCCGCCGGGATGCGCCGTGGGCCAGGAAAGCGCCGCAGGATGTGCCGCAGGGGTGTAATATCTACCCACCAAATGTTCCAAGCCTGTAAAGTGCAAGTCGTCCGAAAGTAACCATAACTCTTTGTTTTTTTTATTTTTTTAACTGAAAGAAAGGAACAACACTAATATTTTTTCAAAACAGTTCGTGGTAAGGAACTGTAAGTAAGGAGCGACACGGTTCAGTAGTAACCGAAACTCTAAAAACTGGAATTTTGATATCCATGGATACATCAATAGAATCATATTTTTATGCCGATTTCAAATATATAAGTGATTTCAACTCATTAAATTTTAGTTTTACCAATCAAAAGTTATGCGCCTGAGAAGATTTGCATTATTTTTGAATAAAGGAGGAAACTCACCCTAAAAGTCATAGAACTTTAATCAAAATCATACCGTCCGATTCAGTGTTTTTATTTATTTAATTATGTAAACGATCAAAAGTCTGTCTCATCCTTAACTCGTTACTCTTTATTGTGAAGTTGGCTTTTTTTTTCAAATTTTTAAAGAAAATAAGTTAGAATGAAAATCAAGAATTTAGCGTATTTTAAGTTTAAAATGAAAAGTATTCATATGAAGGAAATAGGCTTCTTAATAATTTAATATATTTTTACTTTCAGAGCTCGGTAATGAAGCCCGAAGGAGGATTGTACTATCCCCATAACCCTGACGATATAGTCAGGGACGATAGATGCTATTGGTGTAAACAGCGGGACTGGTTTTCGATATGGCGAGATACACGAAGATACGAATCAACATATAAGTGTAGAACGTGTAATAAATATACTTTGCTTTGTGGCTTTCATCACGATAGATTAGATATTTTTGTATAAATTAAAGAAAATCAATAAGCTCTTGCATTTGAACCTTTGAGTATTGAGAATATTAGAAAGGTCATAGAATTCAATATGAAATCTCAAAGTAACGTTTTATACTCTCCACCCCCCGCGCATGTAACCGTAAAAAAATACTTCCAGGCTTTTTCCATAAAAACTTTTTTTTAAACTTCGAAAATATTCAACTTTCTTTTTTTGTACGTATCTTAAAATGACAAAATATGCTTACGGCTCTAACATCAAAATTCTGATGTTGCTCCTTACTTTCAGTTGAAATTTGTTTTTTTTTTATTATTTAATTTCTGATCGCTTTTTTTAAATATTGCTCGGAAATCCGACGCTACCTTCACAGTGATATCCCTTCTCCAATGAAAAATTCCTCCATGGAAAGATCCTCCCACGTAACCCCCGACCCTCCCACCCCCAACTACCAGACAAAATTCCCCCTTAAAACTTCTGTATACTCCAATAACCAATACTTTATGTAAACATTGGGCCAAGTTCATAAGTTGCAGCTTGCATAACTTCACCCGGGGACTGTGGGGGATTAAGTCATCCTCAAAGAAACATTTATTGTATTTTTCGACCATGCTGAACAAAATTGCTAATCGGAACCCTTTGGAGTTGTGGACACGGAATCAGGCAACTGAGTCTCTCAAATCCCTTAAAGCTCTTTTAAAAGATACGAAAACTACTTATTTAACATAAAAATCAACCCATCTCCCCCCAAAACACTTTTCAGTCATTTCTTGTTAAAAAAAATCTTTAGTCATTAAGAAATTTAAACGACCATCCCGTTTTAAGAATTCATATAAACACCAAAAATAAAGAAAAAATTAAAACAACTAAAAAAAAAAAAAAAAAAACCTACGGATATTACGAGGTGTGGAGAATGAGTGGAATATGCAACTTCTATCGGATATTAAGACTTCGATTGATCCCGAGTGAGAAGGATGCATGGGGGGCATGGGCGCATGATCAGAAGAAGAAGAAGAATACGGAGAATTAATAGTCTTTTTGTTCACCATTATAGATGAATAAACTGATTTAGCCAATGGAATGAAGTCCTATTCCTACAAGTTAAGTTAGAATAAAAGAATCAGGTACCACTGTCCCTCCCATGTAACTGAATCCCAAGCTTCTGAACCCCCCCCCCCCCCATGCAACTGAACGCTCGTGCTACTGAACTCTCATGCAACTCGACCCCATTTAACTAAACCACCGTGTAACTATACTCCCCTTTAACTGAACTCTCGTGCAACTCAATCCTCCATGCAACCCATCTCCCTCAAAACACTTTTCAGCCATTTCTTGTTAAATTGACAATACTTTCACCATTATAGATGAATAAACTGATTTAGCCAATGGAATGAAGTCCTAATCGTACAAGTTAAGTTAGAATAAAAGAATCAGGTAACCCTCCCCCTCCCATGTGAGTGAATCCCAAGCTTCTGAACCCCCCCCATGCAACTGAACCCTCGTGCTACTGAACCCCCATGCAACTCGACCCCATTTAACTAAACCTCCGTGTAACTGTACCCCCCTTTAACTGAACTCTCATGCAACTCAACCCTCCATGCAACCCATCTCCCTCAAAACACTTTTCAGTCATTTCTCGTTAAATTGACAATACGCTCCAAAACATCACTTGTGTATTATACATTACAATATCATCCCATATCCTCAAAATCGCAAATCCCCCCCCCCCTCGTTCAACTGAATCGCTCCATGTAAGTGAACCCCTGTATAACCAAAACCCTGTACAACTGAACTCCATGCAACTGAACCCCCATGCAACTCGACCCCATTTAACTAAACCTCCGTGTAACTGTATCTCCCCTTTAACTGAACTCTCATGCAACTAAATCCTCCATGCAACCCATCTCCCTCAAAACACTTTTCAGTCATTTTCTCGTACTCTCGTGGAACTCAATCCACATTTAACTCAACCCCCGTGCAACTGAACCCCCTTGTAACTGAACCCCTGTATAACCGAAACCCCCGTTTAACTGTACCCCCTTTAACTGAACTCTCATGCAACTCAACCCCCCATGCAACCCATCTCCCTCAAAACACTTTTCAGTCATTTGCTCGTTAAATTGACAATACGCTCCAAAACATCACTTGTGTATTATACAGTACATAATCATGGCATCTCCTCCAATTCACAAATCCCCTTACCCCTTTTTTTTGCAAAGGTTAATCAAACATCTCCGATTGTAAATGCATTAAAAAATTTTCCACTCACTAATTACCCCTTTTTTGCAAATGCTAAACAAGAAAAAAAACTGTTTCCTTTTATTCAAATCCTAATCACCAATCAAGTTATACTCGTTCCTCTCGTCAAAGGTGTAATGACCTGTTTACCTACCAGAAAAACCGGAAGGACCGTAAAGGCTCGGAATTCATTAGAAGGACTATACTGCTAACATCATTGAGATGAATGTTTCAAGAAGTATATAAACATACAGGTTATCAAAGGGACATATTAGCATGTCATAGCATTGGCTATTTGCATTTAGTTGAAACTTCCAGGACTTGATGAGAGGGATGTACAACTGACCAAAAGGTAATGCGTTAATATTGCTGCTGCTACTAGTACTACCACTATTACAATTAATACTGCTACTAGTAATACCAATACTAATACTGTGACAGCTATGCCTAAGGGTATGAAGGTGTAATTTTCAAGAAAGTCTGGGGGGAAGATGAACTGAATCAGAACATGCCCTCTGTATGCAGGTTGTCAAAAGGGCGTAACAGCAATATCTTAGGAACAGTTTGGTGTGTGAAGTTAAAACTAACAGAGCTTGTTGTGAGGGATGTTGCTCAATAGAAAATATTTGCATCCTAATGCTACTGCTACTGCCGCTAAAGCTTAGGCTACTACAATACATTCCACAGCTACTACTACTACTACTGCTATTAAAACTGAGGATATTAAGGCGATAAATTTGGGGCATATAGAAACTGCGTGGAACTAAATCGAGACTCACTATTCCCACACAGGTTGTCAAGCGGACGCGTCAGAAATGCTTCAGGAATTGTTAATGGTATATATTAAGCTGAAACTGTCACCGTGTGTTGAAGGGGATTTTGAAGAAACCGAAGGTCCTATCGGCATACTGCTACTACTGCTGCTAAAACTATTGCTACTGCGCAAGCTAATTGTATAAAGGTGAAGTTTTTAAGGAATATTTAGTCAGATCTTGAACTACTTAAAAAAATTATGAGCATGTGGGCTTTCAAAAAGGTGACAAAGTAATATCTGAAGAACAACTTACATTATTAAGTTAGACCTTTAAGGGTAAGTTGGGGGGATTTTGAACTAGCCAGAAGGCACTATATGTATACTTTTAATACTACCACTACAGTTAATGTAACAAATGACGCTACAGATATTAAGGTTAAACTTTTAGGGAACGTTTAGGAGTTTCAATTAAAGGAAAAACTGTGTGCATGCAGGTTTTTAAAAGAGCATATAAGCAATATCATAGGCAGCAACACTATAATATCTAGAAATATCATTGAAACTTTTAAAGGAGGTCAAATGTATTTTTTAGACCCCAATGAAGATGTTAAAGAACTCCTTTCACATTTTTAAAATATTAAATTATTAGATCAGTCGTAACCCAACAGATCTCTAGAAAGAAATACTGTGAGACACAAACAGCTATGCTAAAGGTTACATGAGTAGAAAGGGGTCAGGAGGTCCGATCCCTCACCCCTGCTGCCATCTACAATTTAGTTTAACGTTGACAGTACATAATTTATGGTTTTTCTCACTGAGAATGAAAAAATAGAATTTTTCTCACTTTTATGGATGTTTCTTGGATGGTTATGAGTGTTGGTCAATTTATTTGTTGTTTTTCATGGATGTCAATAGCAATTTATGTCTGTTAAATGGTTTTTGTCACAGAGAATGAAAAACAGAATTTTTCTCACTTTGATGTATTTTCAAGGAGAATTATCTGCAGGTGAAATTTATTAATGTCTATGGTGTTCGTTCAGGTGAATGGTTTCGGGGTAAAGTTTATTAATGTCTGACAGATGATTTCAAGGTTGATTGATTTGTTGGTGTTCATCCAGGAGAATTATCTCCGGGCGAATGTTTTGATCTTAGAGATGAAGAGATTAACGCGGGAAAGGGTTTCTTAGGAATTTCAAATGTGACAGCGCAGGGATGTCAAAACAAAAGGAACATGCAGAAATTACGTTTAGAGATTATTTGGGCGAAACCATTTTGAGACATTTTAGAAGATGATTTAAGCGAAACCGTTTGAGACATTTTAGAAGAGGATTTTAGAAGATGATTTAGAAGAGGATTTGAGGGTGAAACTCTGTGGTCGTTATAATACACAAGTTCTATTTGAACAGTGTTGTGAGGTCCTCTACCCCAGCCCCAAAGGGCTCCGATCCCCCTACCCCAACTCCGAAGGAAGCCCCCGGCCCCCAAAGGTCCCCCGGGCTCCCAAAGGACCACCCGGCCCCCCAAGGGCCCCCCGGACCCCCAAAGCCCTCCCGGGCCCCCAAAGAGCCCCCTCCCCATTTTTAATACTTTTTTGTGCACGCGAGACACAGAAGGGCCCCCACATTTCAAAAGGCTTTATTATATCTTTTCAGAACAAGTTCTTTTCTTAATATCATTCCTAAACCCATTTTACAAGTTGAAGTACCCATCCTTTTCACCCACAACTTTACTTTACAGCTTTTTGAATGCCCCAACACCAAGCAGTACTTTTCAAAAGGGCATTTCAGAACAAGTTCTTTTCTTAATATCCCTCCGAAACCCATTTTACAAGTTGAAGTACCCATCCTTTTCCCTATAACTTTACTTTACGACTTTTTGCACATACATGTGTGTACATGTGTGTAAATGTGTGTACCGTAAACTCTAGTTTTTGTAAGAAAATTATAGAAAGTTTATTTCACCGGTTCAAATGTGAATCTTTGGTTAGAATAAACATAGCTTTGGATCGAAAATAAACCATTTCCGTTAAAATGGAACTAATATAGCTTTTTTGAACGTAAACTTTAGTTTTTGTAAGAAAATTATAGAAAGTATTTTTCTCTGGTTCAAATGTGAATCTTTGGTTTGAAAAAAAAATTGTTTTGAATTGATAATAAGCCATTCCAGTACAAATTGAACTAATATACCGTTCTTTGATCGTAAATGCTAGTTTCTGTAAGAAAATTATAAAAAGTATACTTCGGTGGTTCAAATGTGAATCTTTGGTTAGAATAAACATAGCTTTGGATCAAAAATAAGCCATTTCCATTAAAATGGAACTAATATAGCTTTTTTGAACGTAAACTTATCCGAGTTTTAGAAAACAAATGAAAAATCAGTACTGTGGGGTTTGGGGGCCGGGGGCTTCCTTCGGGGTTGGGGTTGGGGGATCAGGGTCCTTTGGGGTTGGGTTACAGGACCTCACAACACTGTTCAAATAGAACTTGTGTATTATAACGACCATAGAGTTTCAACCTCAAATCCTCTTCTAAATCATCTTCTAAAATCATCTTCTAAAATGCCTCAAACGGTTTCGCTTAAATCATCTTCTAAAATGTCTCAAAACGGTTTCGCCCAAATAATCTCTAAACGTAATTTCTGCGTGTTCCTTTTGTTTTGACATCCCTGCGCTGTCACATTTGAAATTCCTAGGAAACCCTTTCCCGCGTTAATCTCTTCATCTCTAAGATCAAAACATTCGCTCGGAGATAATTCTCCTGGATGAACACCAACAAATCAATCAACCTTGACATCATCCGTCAGACATTAATAAACTTCGCCCGGAAACAATTCTCCTGGACGAACACCAAAGACATTAATAAACTTCACCCGGAGACACTTCTCCTTGAAAATACAAAGTGAGAAAAATCCTGTTTTTTCATTCTCAGCGACAAAAAACATAAAACAGACATAAATTGCTGTTGACATCCATGAAAAACAACAAATAAATTGACCGACACTCATAACCGTCCAAGAAACATCCATAAAAGTGAGAAAAATCCTGTTTTTTCATTCTCAGTGAGAAAAACCATAAATTATGTACTGTCAACGTTAAACTAAATTGTAGATGGCAGCAGGGGTGAGGGATCGGACCTCCTGACCCCTTTCTACTTACATGAGAATACAACATATATATATATGTATATATATGTATATATATGTATATATATATATATATATATATATATATATATATATATATATATATATATATATATATATATATATATATATATATATATATATATATATATATATATATATATATATATATATATATATCAGTACCGTATCCAGGGGGGGGGGGCAGAGGGGCCCGAGCCCCCCCGAAATTTCGTTTCTTCTTTTTTTTAAGTGCCAATATAGTAAGTTCCGAAATATTCACGCTTTTAAGTTATTTGCAACACCCGTTCCTTTTTTCATTTCTTGTTAAATGGCTATCCATTTCTCCGGCAAGCTTATATCATTATTTTATCATAAAACGTGCAATCGCCTCCTGTAATCAAACAAGATGTCAAGAAATTTGTCTCACTATTTAACCCCCGTAGCTATAAGCACTAGCTTCTCTGCAATGAAGGACTTGCAATAAGGAATCAGACTAAGAGGCGATAGTTCATTCAAACGGTGGTATAATTCCAGTGTAAGATAAGCATTTAAACGGAAAGGTCGCGTTAGAGGAAAGAAAGAAAATGAAGCGACACCAGCCCAGCATTAAGCATTTCTTAAAGCTTGCAAAAACCAGCAATGACGGTATGGAGTTTACTAATATTCTGACAATAGTTTGTATTTAGTGGGTTTGGAAGCATGCATGTGTCACTTGTAATTAAATGCAATTCCCAATTTAGATTGAAGACGACCAAATCTAAATTTGGAAATCTTCTCGTAAGAATTTTTCTTAGCTATGATCAATGAAAGGAAACAATGAAAATGATCATTATTTGGGTGGGATCAAACTTTTTTGAAAATTAATCTTTTTCTAGAGCCCAAAATGGGATTATTACTACTTCATTCATTTTATTTTATATTTATCGTGTAACTATGAGCATAGCTAATGTCGGAATACCTTCATATTCCCGTATTTTCAGAAACAAAAAATAGAATCTTGCAAAAACGGTAATTTTACCGTGTGAATTGATCATTAAGAGCCGTTCCAGAATTTTTAGCCGTGTATCTAAAATTTAATACTTTTGAGGGGGGTGTGGGCAAACTTTGACCTACCAAACAAGTCATGTACGCAAAAAATTTAATTAACAAAAGTTAATTGTTTTCAGTTTTTACGAGTTTTACGAGGAAAACGAGTTTTTGCGACCGTTAGTACAATCAGGAGAAAAAATGTTCCGATTATGATTTAAGTGCCAAAATTGATGTTTGCCCAGGAACAGCGAGATAAGTAATAAAATGAGTAATTTAACGATTCAAGGGCAATCTTTGAAGCCTTGGAACAGTCGGGTAGAGAGCATTTTCTTGGTACTTTAATGTTAAGGTCACACTACATGATGCTCCAACCGAGGGGCTAATAACTGACCGCCGCAGGTGTCCCTTCCCTCGTGCCTCCTGCTCTGCCTCCGTGCCTCCGGCACACCTGAAGCAGCGTGTTACTGGAAGCGAAGGAACACAGTTTTATCTTTGGCTTATGGAAAGCGTATGGCGCGTTTTTTACGACGTCAAACTTTCTCCTCTTGAGAGGTTATCTTTACTTGTTACTTGTCATGTTGTTTACTGCGTTCGACATTGGATATCCTGGGTTCTAATAAGTGGACATTATGCTTTGAACGAGAATTTTATTACCACAAACCTTTACCATTGCCTAGAGATAAATATGCATTCCCTAGTGCTTCTCATTCGTCGATTCAAACGGATTGGGCTCGAACGTCTTTTCAAACTCTCCGACATGAATAGCCAACCATGTGAAGATTTTTTTTTAGGAAGATGCGGTCTCAAACCAGCACGTACAGTACTGTAATAAACTTTTCGTTCCTCCAACTTCTACATCGAATTCGTCGAAATGAAAGTATAACGGATTTTGAAGCTCATTATTCTATTGAACAGTTTTCCTTGCTCAAGGCCATGCGAGTTAGATCCACTAGTGTTCTGTCTGTCAGTTCCAATTTTTCTTTGCCTGAAGACGATGAAATCAAGCTCGATCTAGGGCGAGCTCGTATTGGAAACCAGCGAATAAAGAAAGCCTTGATACCCGACGACGTACTTTCTGCTTTCGGTCACCAAGTACCTAATGTTCGTCTTTCTGTACTTCACGACAGTGACTCAGACAATGACTCAGAGGAAAATACTCTGTCCGATAAGCAGGAAAAGGCTTCCGCGACTGACACTGAATCGGGCTCGGAAAGTGACGGCATCTTTGAAGATTTGCCAGTGATTGCTCACTGTGTGAAACACCAAGTTGAGAAAAACTGGGTTAGTGAGCCTGTGACGAACATGAAGAATTCTAGGTTTTGTCTTGTCAATACTTCTGACGGCTTCATAACACCAATAAAAAAATCCACGCTGTTGTGGCTTCTGAGGGAAAGCTCTGAGAAGCTGAGTAGTGACCGATTAAAACGGGTGATGGTCCGGGGCCGACGAGTAGGACTACGTGAGTCTCCACAAACCGATGCAGAGGTCGGTGTGAAATCGGACAATAAATATCTGAGAAACTAGTTATTTTTTTTTAGTTGGTTGCTTTACTTAGCGCTTTTTACTAATAACTCGGTAGTAACAGTTTTTCTGACTGTTGCTTTACAGTTTTCTCTTCGTTGCGTTCGCCTTAAAAATGGAGAAATTTGTGGGGGTTAGTTTTGATGGGGCCAGCAACATGTCAGGCTGCTATTCTGGTGCACAGGCAGAAATCAGGAAAAAATTTCCGCATATGATCTACACCCACTGTGCATTGCACAGCTTAAATTTGGCTTTATGTAAAACTAGTAGGGTAGGACTTGTTAGGTCAACCTTTGCTACTATACAGCAGATTAAATCATTTTTATCATCTTCACCAAAAAGAATGAATATGTTTGTAGAAGCGGTTGCTGTTGTTCGTCCTGATAGTCCCGTGAGAAAGCTTGTGAAGTTGTGCGAAATGAGATGGGTGGAGCGTCACGATTGCATTTTAGTTTTTATATCTTTGTATTGTGCAATTATTTCCGTACTTGAGGAAATAGTTGGTAGCATACAGTGCGATACGGAAGTTATTTCAAAAGCGAATGCATTGGTTTCAGCAGCAACCGAATTTAGTTTTATGTTCATGTTGGCTAAGCTAGAGTTTGTAAGTGCCACAATGCTCTCTGTCTCTAAGGCACAGCAAGCCGAAGATTTAGCCTTAGTTGAGGGCTGTCGGCATATTAAACTATGTTCTGATACTTTACTGCAGGCAAAACAAAATGATTTTGAAACAATTTTTCAGAAAGCCTATGAGCTTGCACAAGAGGTAAATGTGGCTCCGGCTGTTCCAAGGTCTATCCGCAGAACGTCCATCAATGATAATGAGTCCATCAAGGTTTTTTTTATCGCGAGTCATCGTTCGAACCTTACTTTGCTTCACTTATTGAAGAACTTGATCAAAGATTTTTGCGCCATCAGGAGGCATCTTTCAAAATCTGAAGGATTTTGCCAGCTAACAACGAGTCATTAAATATTAATGAATTTGTGAACGCTGTTGCTGTTTACAAGGGATTTCACGGGGGTAGACGTGCGCTCGAATGTGAGTTAGTCCTTTGGAAACAAAACTGGCTCGGAAATTCTGAGAAACCATCAACTGTTGCTTCGACTTTTGCGTCATGCAATGCAAGATTTTTCCCATGCATTCGAAGGCTTTCGATGATTTTTCAGAAATTACCAGTGACTACCGCTTCTGCTGAGAGGATCTTTAGCTGTCTTAAGCAATTAAAACCTATCTGCAGAGCTCCACGGGCGAGGAGCGTCTGAACGGACTAGCTCACATGACCCTGAACCACGATATCCAGGTCGAAGCTGACCAAGTTTTTGATCGATTTGCAGCCAAAAAAGACCGGCGGCTATTACTGTGAGAGGTTAGGTCGTCTTCCGTTGCTCGTTTCTCTAAGTGCAGTTGATTCTGTTTTTTAAATTTTAATTATTCTTTATCCTCTGCAAACAATGTTAATATCAATACATTTCTTGCTTTCATGGCTGTTATAATAGGTAGACTGAGGCCCCACCCCTCCGAAACCAAATTCTGGGCAATTGTCTTTGATATAATATTATTTTCTATTTATTTGATTCTCTAAAACAAGGATCCCATAGGCAAATATAAGGAATAATGCACTTCTTTATTTAATATTTTCTAAATTCTGCCGCTTCGTGGCAGTTCCAAAACAACTACTCGCCCAAAATAGAAACTCTCACTGCTTCTAACTTTTTTTTTAATTCTGACTTTGTTTGCAAAATATTGTCATCCATTCTTAACCAAAAAAAAGTCTACAACTAGAAATACTCATGACAGGTGTGTACTTTTAATTTCTTTCCCTAGCAACCCCTCCCCCCCCCTACCTCCCGCCTGAAATCTTGCACTGTGATAGATAATTTTCTTGCTCACATGACTGCTATAAAAAGGTAAACTGACGGCCCCCCCCCAAAAAACAAAATCCTGGATACGCCACTGATGCCCATACGATGAATTCTTATAGAAAAAAAAAATGAAAAGATATAAAATATTATTTTTTCAATGACAAAGACTATGCCAATAAAATAAAAACAGAAATTAATTTTAAAAACTTTTTTCCACAAAACAAGATTGTCAAAGAATAGTAAAGAGCTCCATTAAGCCAAGAATGATCAAAAATAAAGTTAAAACATTTTTCCAGCGTGAAATTATCACTAGTCACTATCGATAGGTATATGAAATTCAAGACGAGTATGAGTCGATATACATAGCGGTGTCAAACTGAATATGGGATAGATAAAACGATCAGGACTAATAACCCCAATAGTTTCTTAAGTCCTGAACACAGTTTGTAATTTGCTGAAATCAAAATATATTAAAAATGTTTTAAATTCTATAACTTCCATAAATAAAAAAAATATCAAAACTTTTAAGGAATAAATAGCAGTATATGTCAATTAAACTGAAAATCCACGGTCATTTGTTTTTTTGTTGTTGTTCTTTTTCAGTAAAGCGCAAATTGCGTTGTGATCTCTGGTCATGGAGAAGTGCTACTTTACACTAATCATCTTAAGATAAGAAATAAGAGGAAGCAAGAAGAGTTACCTGAAAAAGCTATTGAAGACCTCCAGTCTGTGTAAGAAATAATAAAAGCTGTCAACATCGGCGATAAGGCTCCCGACAAATTGGAAGACGCAGAAAGGGTCGACCAGAATGTTCCAAACTGGGAAGGGCTAAACCACTGAAAAATGAAACCCAACATATCATTATTCAAACCGTTCATGGTAATGAATAGTTAGTTAAGAACAACCCTTGCCAATGGAAGCCCAGACCATAAAAATAACTTTGACAACAGTTTATACATATAAAGAATTTGCGTTTTATACTGAATCCAAACATTTAAAGTTTATCAAGCTTAAGTTGCCCATCAGTAATGACGACCATAAGAAAATTCGCATAATCTCTTAAAAAGGGGAAAAGTAAATTTCTTAAAAAGGAGAGAAAGAGAGTGATATTGATGAAATTACACAATGAAAATCAACTTCTCGAAGTGCCTAATAGTAGAAGTATTACGTCCTTATCTACAAAATAAGAGGTTTCGCATTTTCTCCGCAGAAGAGTCACGGTTGCATGTTTTTTCCTCGAGCTGACATATCCCACTCGTGGTCGCAAAATATCGAAAGTGGCTCATCCGAAATGAAAGTTAAAGGCGTTATGTCCTTTTTGAGTAAAAAACGAGATCGCCACAGCCAGGTGCCTTTTTCTACTATTTTGTCATAAAAAATAATAGTAGCCCGAAAAGAATCATCATGCTAATATTGTATGTAGGGCTGAAATTCTGAGATAAGCGATCGGTATTTATATAGTCCATCTATTTCAATGGGCACATTGCTACACGGTGGCAAATCTACTCCTAAAAATAGGATGTGCGTACAAAATGAACGGTTATTGCCAAGCACAAATGACGCAATAGGCTTTAGAGCTTGGAAGGTTAGGGGAAAGGGAGGGAAGAGTAGCCAATGCAGTCCTGTGTGCAGTATTTTTAATTTGTTTTATGTTTGAGTTGAGTATTTAATTTAATTTTTACTCTTTTTAGGATTTATTTATTCATCTATATCAGTACCTGTTATCTTTATGTTTGATGTGTTTACTTATGTTAATTTCTGTTGGTTCTGGATTTCATTTATTGTTTGATAGTAATTTCTGGTTCTTTTGAGTTTGAATAATTATAGGACTTTATCTCTACTCGTCTTCAGTTTAATATAGCTCTTTACTTTCCTTTGAAACACTTCTTTTTGGAACCTTTTTTTCGAAATTAGTTAAGATCCATATATATCTTTTATGACCGACATGCTTTTTCACGAAGGAATGCGCGAACGCGCGGAATTATTTCCTCTACAATCGGGAAGCTCAGTAAATAATTCTTTTTTATGTCGGTTGGCTATATCAGAATTTTTAAATAGATAGAAACTTGGTCCTTTTTGGACAGGGGCGAATCTCCAGAATTTTTATTGGAGATGCAAGAAGGGTCCATATCTGGATAGTCAAAAGGCATGAGATGTATAATATTTTTTTCTCCACATTATTGGGGACAACTGCCCCCCCCCTTGCCACCCCCAAATGACGCCCCTGTTTTTGTACAAAATCATAGCTTGGTACCATAAAATGGGAGAAAACGCCACTTATCCCGTGGCATAATCTTTTAGGTCAATTATAAAGGGAACTAGAACTATTCATTTCTTTTCGAATGAGCCCTCTACCGATCTTCTAATCCCATTTGTTTCTCCGCCCCCTGGGGAAAGAGCAAACAAACACGCATCCGTGACCTTTCTTCTGGGAAAAGATGTAAAATTTTTCGAAATTTTTGGATTAAAAAATCCAAAAAAAGGAGAGACATCGGTGTTTCCCATGCAGCAAAGGGATTGTACTTGCTGTTTATGATGGCGTTTTTTATCACCAACATATACTCCCTATGTTGGGTTTTTTAATGATGGCGACTCCAATGGTGCAATTTCAATTTGGACACGACACAATTTTCGTGGGGGTTTGGGCTCTCGTGAAATTCCCTTAAATATATTTTTGCAATAAACTTTTAATATTAAGATTTTGGCCAACCGTCTTGGGCTAAACGGAAAGCAGAACGTCCTCGTCTGGGGTGGGAGGACGTCATAAAGAAAGATTTAAAGGAAATGGGAACTTCGTGGGCGGGTGTAAAAAGGGAGGCTTTGAATAGATAGGGATGGAGGCGGTGCGTGCGTAGCTGTGTTGGCCTCAATTGGCTGGGTACTACGGTGAGTTGCTACTAGTAGTAGTAGTATTCTCGAATTAGCTTCAAATGGTCATTCTTCCTCACTTGACAGTTCTTTTCAAATCACTTATTTAAACTTCATGTTACTATGGGTTTCCATATTTCATAGGGTTTCTATGGACTGCGGTGTATAATAGAAGTCTGTCAGGTTTGTAAAAATTAAGGCAAGAGCACTGCCACTCCGATAGGCTGGTATGCAACAGCTTGACGGAAGTACAAGATACCACAAAGAAACCCACTGTTTGTTTGTTTGGTATAATTATGATATTGTTGATCAGGTATGACATGTTAATACGGTTTGATTATGATATTGTATGATATGTTCATTATGATATTGTTATGTTAGTTTTTGCCTTTCTTTTTTATTACTCCGCAGTGTCATTATCTCTGTTCATTTGTGGGTTATCAATAAATAGATAAAATTAAATATGCTTGAATAAGCGTGTTTGCATATTAACGGGTGCACGGAGACAGATATTGACGATTGGTAGTGTGTTATACACTTAATTCTGAATTCCTACGAAAAATGAGCCTCAATATTAGGGGCGTTTTTTGACTCATCAATGTGCTAAGATCTTACATCTTTTGTCAGAAAACGCTTAAAAGTGAAATCTTTGAAAAAAGATCTTACATCTTTGGTGGTTTTTGTGCAAACGTCTTTCATCATTCTGCTCTGATCAGCGGTCTGAGAACAATAATGAGTATATCATCAAAGTTCTCTCATCATTGTTCTATATGGCAAAACAGTGACGGTGTTCACACTTTTTGCTAACATCAGTGAGCTTTAATATCTTAGAACAAATATGAGTTAAAAAACGATAATTTTTGCAGAAAGATCTTAGATGTAAGATCTTAGTGCCAAAAAACGGCCCTATTGGTACACCTCACTATAATTTTAAATTTGACAAATAGAAGATGCAATAATGCAGAATTTTTATATGGGATTAAATCTCAATGGGTTTGTTTTGATGGCAGTAGCACAAAACTCTGGCTACAAATTTAAAGTAAAGATTTTGTAGTTATTAAAATTTTTTAGAGTAAATACTAAAATTGAAGTTATCAATGAGCAGGTACTTTGGGAAAAAAAACTTACCAAAAAAGAAAACACTAATTATTTTCAGAGTGCACTACTGAGGCGCACTTAGTCAAGAACTATTGAGACCTCTATGTATTCATTCTGTTTTGTCCCGTTCACTTTTCAAAGAAGAGGTGGTCGTAGAAACTTGGGAGAGGGCTCATTAAATTAGAAATTGAAAATCCTAGTGTCTTTTTAATAGTCAAGATAGCTAATCTAATGAAACATGATATCATTTTGTATGTTTTTAACATAACACAGATGAAAGAGTTGTCTGTTTTATTGTGGCATTGGTTTAAGTGATATAGGCACGGTTCCAGGTCTTTGACCCTTAAATGCAGTGTTTTTCAAAACACTGCATCCTCTTCTGATTTGAACACTTTTGACTCTTGAAACGAGAACCAAAAATTTCAATTTCCAATAAAATGGATCCCCTTGTAAGTTTCTACAACAGCCCCTTCCATAGGAAATGGCTGAAAAGAAACAATAACACATGAAATACACATCGCTCTGAACTAAGTGCTCCTAAAAGGCTCTGATTATCTTTATAATCTTTTGGTCAATACCTGAGACATAGTCACGATTCTCTTTCGGGGAAGTTCCAGTTGTGTTTTTAGTAGAGGGAGGGAGGGAGGATAAAAACAAAAGAAATACCATCATGTCATTGAATTTAACGTGTGTTCGTGATATTGAACGCTCAGAATGAAAAATCTAGGCAACCCATTCTTTGACTACGACGCTACGACACTAGTCAGTGCTTTCTGAATTGGGTGCTGTCACTAGAGTCATAATTCGTGGAAGGTGGGAGAAGGAGCGCGCATCATCACAATGTGTTCAAAGATCAGAAAATGTATAAAACAGGCTGTAAAAACACTCTTTCTTCAGTCCCCGCCCTCTTGCTCTATGAAAATTATTATCTCTTTCTCCCATGTAAATAAACCTGGAACGATGTTCTTGAAATAGGCCATACTTGTCAAAATAGAATACATAGTATCTCAATATCAATAATCACTAAAAACATCAGACGTTTTTGTTTTATACCTTTTTCAGCAATTTGGCACAAGAGGGCCACCCAGCTCCTTGGGCAAATCCATTCATGAACCAAAGTAACACGAAGATCGGCAACGCTGAAGAAAAGGAAAACAAAAGGCACGACAAACCACTGAGTAACAACCCTGAAATAGTATCATTAAAAATTAGTCGACAATATTAAACTTTCGACCTATTTGGTTAGAACTAGGTCCTGCAAGTTCTTGCTAATTCTTAGGACCAATTTTTTTCCTTACTGTATTTTTTTTAGTTGTATTTAACGTTCACTTTATATGGGAACGTATATCTCTTTACTGCCGGAGTTATACAGACTTTGCCATGTTAGAAGAGAAAAATGAAAAACAAATTCTATTAAAATCTCTTTTTGATCGCTAAGCAAGCCAAATCACTGATAATTGAACTGGATCACCTAATTCTAAGGGCAATTTGACAGTTTCGGCTTAGCATACAAAACCATATTATTTTCTGACTGGTGTTTTTCACACTAATAATAAATGACCTTGAAAATTTGTGTATATTTTTTTTGCACTGCCTATGAAAACGCCGTCAGGAATTATCACCATCTTCTGTGGAGGTACTTATCTGTTAGCCAGTACACACCCGAGAACTTGAACCAACAGTTATGGGGTTGAAAGAACTAAGACGCTAGGGAGATAAAAAGGATATATACAATTTGTGCTGTATATTTGCACATTAGGGGGGGGGGTATGTATAGCGGGGCTGCATGCAAAATGTAACCTAACCTAGCCAAATACCGACTAAATATCTATTGACTTATAGCTACAATATAGTTTTCCACTGAGCCGAAGCTAATAGTAGTGTAGGCCCAATCTATTTAAAGGGACCAGTAGCCACTATTCCTTTTTTCCATTAATGGTTTAAAGGGGCAAGAAGAAGGTTTAATGGCGCATCCCTCTTTTTGCGACACCATGTTTCCAAGTGACGCAATCTTGTTTCAGTACTCTCATATGATTAATTTAACTTCTCGAGTATGGTCGGGATCAAGTACCAATAATAGGGAATTAACATGGGAAGTCAGATTAGCGGAGCTACTAACCCCTCGCACCTGTGGAATGTGGTAACCTGTTTCTACAGGTCGGCTGGCGAGATTCCAATGACAGCCCTGTTTCCAGCTGGCAGGATTCCCATGACAGCCCCTGTTTCCAGGTGTTCCAACATTGTTTCATTATTGGCAAGATTCCCACAATATATCCATGTTTCCAGGTGTTTTGTTAAAGGGAACAAATCAGGAATGATTCGAACGACACATCCCTGTTTAAATGGTCTGGTGTTTAGTAATATGGGTGATGCGATCTTGTGTAACCTTGCGTCAGGACCCACGGGGAATCCCTGCTTGTAAGAATGACACCACACATCTTACGTAATGACAGCACATATTTTACTTAATAATGACAGCGCGCATCTTACGTAATTGCAGCGCGCACATCGCTGTCACAAAATGCTTTTTTGAGATTTTATTTTTAGCTGAAATTTTCAAAGCTTTTCTTTTTTTTTTTTTTTCTTTAGTTCTTGGTCCTCGCTAGGACTCGAAAGGTCAATTTCCATCCAATGGAACAGCGCCTCAAGCGCCAGCACTAAACTGCTATTCCCAGTATTTTGTCCTGGTCAATATATTTGAGCAATAACCTTTTGCGTGTGAAAGAAATTCCCATGTTTAACTTTCTAGAATGAGATGTTTCGTGCACCTGTGATAATTGACATGCAGACCGAGAATATCTGTTTACAGAAATTACACCTCTTCATTAAGTAACGCTTTTTAGGGAGTGATGCCATATAATATTCTTGATTGTTCTTAATGTATTTTTTAGCAATAAAAGACGGAAGGGATGCTTAAATTGTGTAAACGCTTAGGTATTTAAGATTCGTCCAAAGCAATAAATCTTAAAAACACAGACTTTGTAAATAAAATTTCTATTAATAAAAACAAATTTACAACAATTTTAAAACAAAGAAAAAGCAGTTAAAAAAAATCGACAAACCATAAAGTAAAACGTGAAAAAGCTTATAAAGAATAAAGTATAAGCAAATAAAAACCATGCATTGAAGAAAAATAATCTTAGCAATCATTTTCAGACATCCAAGAATGATATTAGAGATACATTTAAACCATATTGAGGTATTTCTAAGAGCTATTAATGAAAATGCTTCGTTGTTTTGAGCTAAGACTATGAATATTTCACACAATCGTGACAATAAACGGCTACCCCCTCCCCTAGCAATCATTTCCAGAGTGTGGGCTGATATTAGAGAAAAATTTAAAGCATATTAAGAGCTTTTAGAAGGGTTTTTAAAGAAAACGCACCATTTCTTGTAGTGTATTTTAGATTTTCACTCCCCTCCTCCACGGAAAAATTTCTTTAAAGTCTCAACCATAGCTTTTAAGCTGTAGAACGAGATGGTCCATGCAATTCACGCAATGCGACATTATTTGACTGCCCCCTACCATCCGCATGCCATCCCCCTCATCAGCCCTAGGACATTTTCAACTATTTTCTCTCATTAATTTTGTAATCCAAAATAAACACTGTTTTTATTTGGACAGAGAAAACTCGGCATTTTATTGCTAGAATGTGACACTCCAAGCAATTCGAGCCACAATACCAAAGTCTAACTGCTCCATGGCACCCTGCGACACCTGTCATAAGCGTCTTCTAGCGTTTGAACACACACCTTCAATTAATATACTTTCTATTGCTATTATTTTCCGAAGATTCCCAGCCCTGTGCCACACTATTACTGCTCTGAGGCACCCTCTGTCATCACATCATTATTTCCAAGAAATTTTCAGACATTTCTTGTTAAAAATTATGCTCTCAATCCATTGATTCAAGTTTTTTCGCGAGCCTAGCGTCTCATAATAATATCCAAAGGAAACCCCGCCACAGCAACATGACACGCCTCCCTCCTACCATCGAAGTGGCATTGAATAGCGAAACTTGACATGTCATTACCAGAAATTGGTACTCCAAGCAATTCATACCACAGTACCACACTATTACTGCTCTGTGGCACCCTGCAACTCCCGTCATCAACATTTTAAGCGCCTTGTATCGTTTTAACACTCTCAATGGATAAATTTTCTCTTACTATTATTTTCCAAGGATTCCCAGCCCTGTGCTGCATTATTACTGCTCTGTGGTACCCTCATACATTTCATCCTTATTTCTAATACAATGTCTAGACTTTTCATATTAAAAATTATGCTTTCCATCCATTGATCAAGTTTTTTTGGCAAAACTTCTCCTTACCATCCACCAGGCATTAAACAACAGAACTTGGCATTTCATTACCAGGACTTGATACTCCAAGCAATTCAAGCCACAGTAACACACTTACTGCTCCGTGGCACTCTGCTACACCCGTCATCAACACTTTAAGCGTCTTCTAGCGTTTGAACACTTTCAATGAAAATATTTTCTATTGCTATTATTTTCCAACGATCCCCATCCCTGTGCCACACTATTACTGCTTTTTGGAACCGT